>NW_027514746.1:507500-807500 GCF_048772815.1 Callospermophilus lateralis | reverse complement strand
CTGGAGAATTCTAACAGGCAAGGCTTCCCAAAGACAGGCAAAAAGGTCACATAAAGCCAGGCGTTTGAGGTCTACAATGTGTGGTCCATGTGTGTTTTGACTTGCAACTATGGCTGCCAATTCTTTAAGAATAAAATTATGTGATATTCTTCCTGAGATTCCCAGTGCTCTGTGGAAAGCCACCCTGGGCCTAGATCTCAGTTTCCAAGGGCAACTCTCATGTGTGGCATCCTAAAATCCCAACACAATACATGGCAATACTTATTTGAGGTCCATTCCAAAACTCAGTCTCTAAGGGGAATCACACCAGTGTTCAAGACCAGGTGGACCCATCATCTTTTCCAACAGCCACAAAAATGACCACAATTAAAACCAAAACACTTCCACATGGCCCTCATCTTCTTTCATATCGACACTCATCATAATCTCAGGCTGTAGTTTTTCATGAGGGGCACAGCCAAGGACAGTATCCAAAATAAGGTCCCTTGCCCACATTTGCCTAAAGTCAATGTGGCTGGGAAACCCTTCTAGTGAACCAGGAGTGATCAAAGAGGCCTGCCCTTAATACAGCTCTGATTCTCCATTTTGAGGCCTAATGAATGTGGGGTTTAGATTCTTTATGTTAATTGGAGTCATGAGAAACCTATGAACGTATGATCTAGTCTCTGCAGGGCTTTGAAGAACTCATTTGACCCAAAGGATCCCTATTCTCATAGATGGACGTCAGGAACCTTACAGAGGAAGGTGAGAGACTTCATCCACAATGACTGCTCTTTTGGCTCTTTTGGGTTTGGATGCAAACGTGGGATGCTTCTTTAGATCCATCAGGTGCTAAGAATCTAAGCCATAGCCTCACACAGGGCCAAGAGGCTGATTCAGACACATCCCTTTCCAAAGCAATTAAGCAAGGAGCCACAGATGATGCCCATTCATTTCCATTTGAAAACTCTTTTCTTCAGGCTTCCCAAAGGGGTGGCCTGAGGCAAAAAACTTCCTGACATTCAGAGCAACAGAACAATAGGTAATTAAAAGTACCAAAGCAGGGTTTCTTCACTGAGACTTGTCAGAAGCCAGTGGTGAGCCACTATCTGTTTTCTCATACAAGCCCCCTCTTCAGAGCTTTCCTGGCATATGGCCATTCTCACATCTGTAGGTACCAAGATAGGCTGACTCTGTCCTTGGTAATTCAAAACTAGTGACACCACTGGGAGTGGGACTGGGACTGGCTCTGTGTGCCTGGCTTCCTGGATGCCAATTTCCATCACCGAGGAAGTGATGTGAGGTCACTTCCTTCAGGATCTGAATGAGGTCACTGCCTTGGCAACCACTTTGTCCTAACAGTTGCTTCCAAGGGTCCCATGAGATGGAGGCTTCCCCTACTTAATGTGACAATTTCACAAGTTAAAATGGTATATCAACCATTGGCACCCGGGAACAGCTCTCCATACAGGCCTGATTTGGTCCATCTTCTCCACATTAAGAAGAGAGAAGCTGATTAAGACACAACCCTACATCCTGACCAGGTTGTTTGCCATTGAAGATGACTTGTGGTCTCTCAGGTCCTTCATAGCTGCCTACATATTCTCCAGGGATACTTTCAGCATGGACCTTTGAAGTTCTCAGCAGGTAGAGGATCCCTACATTTCAGTATTATAAGACCACCTCTGTCCCTGCTCTTCTGTAAAGTAAGATTGAGGGAACACTGTATGTTTAGGGTTAATAACAGGTTCAATTTGGATTAGGAATCATTTTCTGGATGAATAATGGTATTGGCAACCTGTGAAATTTATAAGAATATAGAGGTGAACTGTGTGTATGAAAATAGAAATCCAAGTAAGATTGGAAGCCCAGAAGTGCATTGGGCCCTTGATTGTGATACTGAGCATTGAATTACATTCTGCACAGATGTCTCAGATAAATTGATATACAATGGCATAGGACATTATACCTTGGATGATTGAATGTAGAAGCGAACATCCGGTCAAAAAGGGAGAGTCAGTAGGAATAGGAAGATAGTAGGTAGGTATAGGAAGAAGGGTGAGTGTATGATTTGGAACAAAATTTCTTTAGCAACAGGGTTTCGGATAGAAAATGAATTTAAATGTCAGCACATGTGAAGAGTCTGTCACAATGATGAAGTGGGAAAAATATGTAGGTAAGCAGATATCAATAGAGACATTATGAAATCAGGGTTGAGTTTGAATATGCAATCTTAGGAAGAAACAAATATGTAGTCATCAATAGGATTGACATTTGAGAGCATAAGTAATCTTGGACATGGATGATTTTAGTAATCCATGTTAATTTTCCATTTTGGCTTTGGTACAATCATAAATGTGAACTTTGAATTTAGTGTCCAGAATATTTCTGTGAATAAATGTATATGTAGATCAGGTGACATGAGTATTTCTTCCACCATTTCTGGGAGCAATATTGACTGACTACTTCTGATTGATAGGTACAGATTCTTTATGTGAATTGGAATCATGAGAAACCCAAGCACCTCTTCAGGGATTGAAGAACTCATATGACCCAAAGGATCCCTATTCTCAATTGATGGAGGTCAGGAATCTAACAGAGGAAGGGAAGATACTTCATCCAAAATGACTGAACTTTTTGCCATTTTGGTTTTGGATGCACACATGGGATCTTTCTTTAGATCCATCAGGTGCTGAGAATCTGAGTCACAGCCTCACACAGGGCCAAGATGCTGATTCAGACACATCCCTTTCCAAAGAAATTTAGCAAAGAGCCATAGGTGATGCCCATTCATTTCCATTTGAAAACTGTTTTCTTCAGGCTTTACAAAGGGTTAGCCTGAGGTAAAGAACTTCCTGACATTCAGGGCAACAGAAAAATAGGTAAGCAAAAGGCCCAAAGCAGGGTTTCTGCACTGAGACTTTCCTGGTCACACTGTCCCTGCTCTTCTGTAAAGTTAGATTGAGGGAACAGTGTATGGTTAGGGTTAATAACACGTTCGATTTGGGTTAGGAATCATTCTGCAGGATGAATATTCGTACTGGGAATCTGCAATAATTACAAGAATATATAGGTAAAATAAAAGTATGAAAACAGAAATCTAGGCAAGATTTGAAGCTCAGATGGGCATTGGGCCCTTGAGTGGGTTACTTAGCTTTGAATTATGTTCTGCACAGATGTCTCAGATAAATCGATATACAATGACATAGGACCTTGTACCTTGGATGATTGAAAGTTGAAGAGAACATCCAGTCACAAAGGGAAAGTCCGTAGGTTTAGGACGATAGTCTCTAGGTTTAGAAACAACAATGAGTATAGGATTTGGACCAAACGTTCTTTAGCAATTGGTTTTCAATAAGAGAGTGAATGTAAATATCAGCACATGTGAAGAGTCAGACACAATGATGAAATGGGGAAAATATGTAGGAAAGCAGATATCAATAGAGACATTAACAAATCAGGCAATGTATAAAGTGAGGGATAGGATTAGACATTTTCAACAGGGTTGAGTTTGAATATATAATCTTAGAAAGAAACAAATACATAGGATTTATCAATAGGATTTACATTTTAGAGCATTAAGCAACCGGGACATGGATATTTTTAGTAATCCATGCTCACTTTCCTTTTAGGCTTTGCTACAATCATAAGAGTGACTTTTGCTTTCTGTGTCCAGAATATTACTGTGTTAAAATTTATATGTAGATCAGGTGACATGAGCATTTCTTCCACCATTACTGGGAGCAATATTTTGAAGACGTATAAATATTGGGGGAACAAAGTGGAGTACCCTGTGTCAATGGATATAGAAATAATGTATGAATAGACGATACTGTGAATAAATAATATAACTGGTTCCAACTTTAAATAGTGGATTGATTTGATATCTGAAAATATACTGGAAATCTTAAACTGATATTCATACATTCACTACAACCAGGTATACATCTAACGGTAATATTAGGGTTATGGTTTATCATGAAGAGTGTGTGAGTTTTGCTTCAAATATGATTATGAAAATCAAAAATAATGTGTTTGGAAAGAAGTCTCATGACAAGACCAGTCAAGAACACTGGAGGAATATATGTGTTCTGAAGCAGGAGGTGATTGAAATTGAAACAAATGCCTATAAATTTGTGAACTTGTGGATGAAAGATATATCATATGATGTGCATAAACTGAAGAAATAGTAATGTACCACTGTTTAATAAAAATGAACCACAAAATACACATCATGTCCCATAGGAAAATGCTTGCATTGATGTTGAACTTGGTTTTACTGTAGAAATATTAGGATTTGTGTGCACCATTCACTGAAGTTAGTCTTCAGTACTAGGAAACAAATCTGTATTTAAGGTGGATGAATATTTCTGAGAATAATCTTGTGAAAAGTTGATCATAAATCCACATACATAAATATGAATGATTTTAAGGAGTGTATAATAAGATTCATATATTTCATATTTTGAAAAATTTGGAGAGTATATATATATATATATATATATATATATATAAATACACACACACACACACACACACACACACACACACACACACAGAGACAGACATTTAAACTAGCAATATATTTGCCAATTGAAATTCATCATGAAATATGTAACATCCACAGGTGCAAAAATATTGATTTCACTGAAAATGGATCTATATATAATGTTGTTCTAATAACAAGCTCACCCATAGGTTGAATTCTCAATTCCAACAGTGTTTAAGAGGAGTGATCTCTTCTCATAACTTGTACATGCCTAGTCAGCAACCTCACAAAAATGTACGTTTGATAACAGGTAGGATTCTATATGTGCATATAAAAATACATGTGCTGAATAGTCTACAGAGAAAGGAGACACCAATTTGTTGAGAGCCACAGCTTAAGGGGCCCCATCAAACTTCCAGTTACCAGCAACATTCCCCTGCGAGATGATTATTGGCTCACAGCGGCCCCAGCAACATCTAGCTGATTGGCTCCTCTGTGGTGATGCACAATGGAGATGCTCATTGAGCTTTTTCCCCGCTCTTTCCGACTGCCAGCTGATGATTGGCTCACAGCAGCCCCAGCAACATCAAGCTGATTGGCTCCTCTGCGATGATGCACATTGGGCAGTTTCCCTGCCCTTTCAGACCACAGAGCTGCTCATTGTGGGACTTTTTTGGTTCCACCCACCTTACCCAGCCATATGGCCTCAAGAGCAGGAGGATTGTGGGAGGTGGAGAGGCTTGTGGGTGTGACAGAAACTTTGCAAGGAAGCCAGTGGTGGCAGTTGGGCTCTGAGGGTTTTTCCTAAGGAGCTGTTTTGCTTGGCGTGTGTGGTTCTAAAAATAAACTTTGTTTCTTTTGAAAAGTCGCTCTTGAATCGTGCCCAGCCAGACTGCAGCATTTGGTAGCTCGCACGGGGAGCCACTGAGGGTAAGTGATAAGGTAAACTGCTAGCCCCTGAGGGAAGGGCGAGAGGATCGGTAGCCATTTTAAGATTCCTCTTTTGTTTTGCTTCACTTTTGTTGCCTGTCCATGGAGATGAGTGAGATGGATGAAAAACCGCTCACATCTGAGAAAAAAATTATTTACTTCTGAGGAACAGATAGGGAGAAAGGACGGATGCACATGTCAGTAGGATATAAAGGCTAAAATGACTTTTTGTTGTTCCCTTTTTATTTTATTCTGTCTCGGTTTTGTTTGGCATCGTCTTGTTGGGTTGTATTATAGTAGAAATACAGGATCAGAAATTAGTAAAAAAACAAACTGAAAGAGTGTTAAGTAAATTGTTAGAGGAAGGAGGCACCTCAGTAAAGTCAAGGACAGTCAGGGCATACGTTGATACAATACAAAAATGTAGCCCATGGATTTTTAAGGAGTTGTTAAATATACCATAATGGAACCATCATGGTGAAGATTTAAAAGGGGGGAAAAGAACAGCCCAGGGACTCTGACAGTTGGCACATTGCCATTGAGGACGTTTATATCTGGTTTGCTTAGTCCAAAGACTTCAGATCAGACAAAGATAGAGGAACAAAGCTTAGGTCAGAAAAAGCCATCAGGGGCAAAGTTACAAAAGGAGACTGCTACTAACAACTTTCAATAACTAGAGGGCGTAAGTGTCCAACCAACAGCGCCTCCTCTACAGGAGACTGTTACTAACACCTTTCTATCACCAGAGTATGTAAATGTCCAAATAACAAGGCCACCTCCATATGCTAGGAGGCCCCCAAACCCCGCAGTTGATAGTTCGGTTCCTGAGACAGGATCTCAAGTATTAACATGCCCTGTATTTGAGGTAGGAGGGCAGCGAATTCACCATGCTTTAAATTTCAAAATAGTGAAGCAGCTAAAAGGGGCTGTAACAACCTATGGTCCTCAAGTACCCTTCATTGTAAGCTTGGTCGAATCCATTAACAACTTGAATATGATGCCAGTAGATTGGGCTAATATGTGTAAAGCTGTGCTAAATGGAGGTCAATACCTTTTATGGAAGGTTGCCAATGAGGAATTTTGCAAGGAGACGGCTAGGTGAAATGCAGAAGCTGGTTATCCTCAGAGAAATCTAGATATTTTGTTAGGAAAGGGACCTTATGAGGACCAGCAGCAACAAATTGCATATGATCCTGGCATATACGCACAAATTGCTGCAGAGGCGGTTAGGGCATGGAAGACTTTACAAGGACATGGAGGTTTACAAGGTCAATTATCTAAGGTAATACAAGGAGCTAATGAATCTTACACTGAATTTGTAGATAGGCTTATTCAAACAGCTACCAGAGTTTTGGGGAATACAGAACAAGCAATGCCATTAATAAAAAACTGGCTTATGACCAAGCGAATCGTAGGTGCAGAGATATCACTAGACCATGGAAACATGAAGATTTAAACACATATATTAAATTATGTAAAGACATTAATGAATAAGAGGAAGTCATGGCAGCTGCAGTAAAACAGGCTTTAGATGCCAGAGACATCAATGAACAAGGGCAATTTGTGGCAGCTGCATTAAACAGGCTTTAGATGCAAGGCCAGGAACATGCTACAATTGTGAACAAACAGGGCATTTTAAAAGGAATTGCTCCATAGGAAGAGGGTTTAACAAAAATAGGTACCAAAGGAGTAGAATACTGGGTATTTGCCCACGATGCCGTAGAGGGAGACATTGGGCTAATGAATGCCGTTCTCAAACCACCATAGAGGGTACTTCATTATCAAAAACGAACAAGGACTAGCTGTTTATCCACGATATCATGGAGAAAGGCACCGGGCTCCATTGCCAAAAAATGGACAGGGGAGCCCAATGCTCTGGGGCCCAAAACCACAAATATACGGAGCACTGGAGGAACCCAGCAACCCCATCAGTGTAGTGCCCAGGACACATTGTGCATCAGACGCCTCATCAGACAAATCAGAGGGAGCGCAGGGTTAGACATCTGCACCTCCGTCAGATCAGTACTAACTGTAGAGATGGGGGTTCAAATCATTCACACATGGTGAAAGGACCTCTTCTCAAAGGAACAGTAGGCTTATTATTGGGACGCAGCTCTTCTAATCTAAAAGGACTTATGATAAGTCCTTGGGTAATTGATCCCGATTATGAAGGTGAAATAAAATTTATAGCCAGTTCTCCAAAGGACATATCAGTAATTTCACCAGGAGATAGAATAGCACAGTTACTAATAATACTCAGTCTGCATGATAAATTTTCCAGTCGTGCTGTAGAAAGAGGTTCCAAGGGATTAGGCTCCACAGGTGTAGATTTGGTTATGCTTTCTTTAAATTTAGATTCTCGCCCCAGGCTAAAACTAAATATTCAAAGACACGAATTCAATGGGCTACTTGATACAGGTGCAGATGTTAGCATTGTCTCTCATCAAGAATGGCCAAAACATTGGCCATTACAACAATACACTCAAACATTTTGAGACCTAGGAGTGGCAACTAATCCCCATAGAAGTGCAATGGTATTGGATTGGAAGGATCCTGAAGAATGTGAAGGAACTATACAGCCATATGTATTGGATAATCTTCCCGTAAATTTATTGGGATGAGATGTCCTAGATCAATTAGGTTTGACATTAACAAATAACATCAATCAAAATGTACACACTATTATGGCTAGAGAAGGTTTTAGGAAAGGAAAAAGATTAGAAAAACAAGAACAAGGTATAGCAGCGCCAATACAAATAGACCAAGCAACAGACAGACATGGGTTGGATTTTCAGAAAGGGCCACTGAGACAATAAAAATTACTTGGAAATCAGAAAGACCAGTATGGCTTCTTCAGTGGACCCTGACTAAAGAAAAGATACAAGCAGCCCAGTTCCTGGTCAAACAACAATTAGCAGAAGAACATATACAACCTTCTGTATCTCCCCATTATACTTTCATTTCTGTCATCAAAAAGAAATCTGGTAAATGGAGATTATTGCAAGATTTAAGAGCCATTAATAATGAGATGGTTATTTTGGGACCTGCTCAATCAAGGATTCCTCAATTGTCTGCTTTGCCAAAAACTTGGTATGTTTTAGTTATACATATTAAAGATTGTTTTTTTTTTCATTTCCAATTCTTCTTGAGGATAGTCCAAGTTTTGCATTTACTATCCCTGCACTGAATCATGAAGGTCCTGATCAGAGGTATGAGTGGAAAGTACTCCCTCAAGGGATGGCTAACAGCCCAACTATTTGTCATATTTATGTTAACAAAGTAATCCAGCCACTTAGAAATCAAAATCCTGAACTACAAATATTTCACAATATGGATGATGTGTTATTAGCACACAAGTTAAAAACCCATTGCTAGAATGTTATGCCACACTTACAAACTTATTAAAAAATTATAATCTAGGGATATCAATTGATAAAATACAATTAAATTTTCCAATTAATTATTTAGGAGTTCTATTATCCTCAACCATGGTCAGTCCACCAAAAATTCAAATACGAGTAGATCAACTCAAATCAATTAATGACTTTCAGAAGTTATTAGGAGACATTAATTGGATAAGGCCTTATCTAGGTATACCAACAGGACAGTTGGGACCTATATTTGATATCCTAAAAGGTCCATCTGATCCAAATTCACCCAGAATGTTTACGCCTGAAGCAATAAAGGCATTAAAAATCATTGAAACATATATGGGAAATATGCATTTGGATAGATTTGATAAAATAATGCCTTTATTATTTATTGTACTACCAACAAAAAATATTCCTACAGGAGTATTTTGGCAAGAAGGTCCATTATTATGGATACATTTATCTTATTCTTCTAACACTATTATTACTAGGTATCCTGAGGCTGAGGGACAATTAATACTCATAGGAATAAAAGCAGCAAAGGGAGTGTTTGGAATTTCTCCCAATAAAATTATTACTCCATACACTATGAATCAAATTGATGAATTAGCTAATGAGTTAAATACTTGGGCAATAATCATGTGTAAATCTAATGTTTTATTTGATAACCACTTACCATCTAATCTTTTATTGTCTTTTGGGTCATTGCATCCTGTAATTTTTCCAAAAATTACAAGAAAACTCCTATCATGAATGCTCCAAATATATTCACTGATGGGTCAAATAATGGTACAGCAGCAAAAGTTACACCTGATCAAATTTTTACATTTTTAGCACCCCAAAAATCAGCTCAAAAGGTAGAGCTTAATGCAGTATTATAAGCTTTTGTGATGTTTAAAGATTCTGTGTTTAATTTATTTTCCAATAGTCAGTATATAGTTAATGCTATAGTATCTCTTGAAGATCCTGGTAGGATTTCCCCTTCCTCTACTGTTTTCTCTTTCCTTTCCAGTATACAAAGTCTAATCTGGGACAGAAAATATCCATTCTTAATAGGACATATCTGGGCACATACAGGATTGCCTGGAGCCCTTAGTTTGGGCAATGATTTAGCAGGTAAAACTACACATGACATACATACATATTTTCTGTACACTAGAAGAAGTTATAAATTTTCATAAAAAGTTCATTATCAATGCTAATACTTTACAAAAGCATTTTAAAATAACTAAGGAACAAGCTAGACAAATAATAAAACAATGTCAAAATTGTGTGACCATTTTACCACATTTTAATCTTAGAGTCAATCGTAGAGAATTGATACCTTACCATATATGGCAGATGGATGTCACACACTTGCCAGAATTTGGAAAATTAAAATATTTGCATGTTACAGTTGATACTTCTTCTGGATTTTTGATGGGCTCCCTTCATGGGGGAAAAAAACTAAAGATGTTATAGCTCATTGCTTACAAAATTTTGCCACTGTGATCATTCCAAAGCAGTTAAAAACTGATAATGCCCCCGGTTATACTTCTACCTCTTTTAAACCATTTTGCTCATCATTTGGCATTACTCATATATCAGGAAACCCATACAATCCACAGGGACAAGCCATAGTTGAAAGAGCACATCACACTATTAAAATGTACTCATTAAAGTAAGAAGACAGAATTGGGAAGGGATATAAATTCCCCAAAGATAAACTTAAAATAACCCTTTTTACTCTAAACTTTTTAAATTTGGATTTTCAGGACTTAGTGCTGCAGAAAGGCATAAGTGTCCAAAAAATGTGTATAAGCCCGAGGTACTTTGGAAGGATATTCTAACAGGACAATGGAAAGGTCCTGACCCATTAATTTTCTGGAGTTGGAGGTCTGTTTGTGGGTTTCCACAGGAAGAACAGCAGCCGATTTGGATTCCAGAGAGATTAACTAAGATCCCGACCCAGTGATTGCCTGGAGTCGGGGGTCTGTTTATGTGTTTCCACAGGGAGAACAGCAGCCGATTTGGATTCCAGAGAGATTAACTGAAGCGATTTCGATAGACCCAAATAAGATGATTTGGCTCAAATCCATAACAGCTGATATCCAAAACTCCAGTTTGGCTATCCTTACATCTGCGACAGAACAGGGATGCTTTTTTCAATATCTATTTTATTATTGCCCTTTCTCAAATCATGAAGTTCTCTTTTGTTTTTTTGAGCTCATACAGACCTAGGTTAATGTTTTGCTTATCAGTTCTATTTTTTGACTGTAGAGTTTTTAAACATTGCAATGATGATTTCACATGTAAAATGTTATAAGGCCTTTACTATTATATTATGTGTTGTATGTATTTATTATGTGTGCACACTTGTGTTTTGTGTTATATATTTGAATGTGCGTATGTCCATATATCACATATGATGAGTGCTAATGAAATAATATATCCATTTTTTTTATTCACGTGAATTAAATTGTTTAATTTAAATTGGGTAAACAACTGTTCAGGATTGTTTTAATATGTGAAAAAATAGGAGGTTAACAGACGTGTTTGTTTACTTTCACTTTTCCTTTTCATTATATTTAATTATTCTCTTCAAGATAACGTAAATTGTTAAGAAAATTGTTTTCTTTTAGTGCCTTCAGGAATGTTACAGAATTTTTTCTTTAGCCATTATTGCCAGAATTCCTATCTTCATCCCAGTGCCGGTGAAGACAAAGATAAAATCAATCTACAGATTCTGCAATAGCCATCACTGAACTGCTTGTAGAACTTGCCTGGATTATGTATCACTTGTATGCATTGTGAACTCACTTGTATGCATTGTGAACTATCTGCTGGTGCAGCGAATTGTGGCAGTGTTGGGGTACTTATGCTGATGCTGTCATCAGTGATAGAATTTTTCCAATAGGAGCCATCAATTGACTTGGTGTATCTTCCCTATTCTCACTTGATACAGGTCAGGAAACTTACAGAGGGAGGCGAAAGACTTCATCAGCAATGACTGCTCTTTTGGCAATTTTGGTTTTGGATGCACACATGGGATTTTTCTTTAGATCTATCAGGTTCTAAGAATCAAAGCCACAACCTCACACAGGGCCAAGAGGCTGATTCAGACACATCCCTTTCCAAAGTAATTAAGCAAAGAGCCACAGGTGATGCCCATTCATTTTAATTTGAAAAATGTTTTCTTCAGGCTCCACAAAGGGGTGGCCTGAGGCAAAGACATTCCTAACATTCAGGGCAAGGGAACCATAGGTAAGCAAATTGCCCAAAGCAGGGTTTCTCCACTGAGACTTTTCTGGTTACACTGATCTCTGAGGTTTCTGAGATGTTTCCATTCCCTTCAGCTATCCAGTACATGGCTATGTCACAGAGTTTGGAGGTGGTACATATCTTGGACACAAAACCATGAGCCTATTCTGGAGAGAGGCCAGAAATCAGGAGGTGAACAGGAACTTAGGAAGATAGTAGGTGTTGTCTATCCATAAGGCAAGCCGCAGTCCATTCATAAAAAGGGCAGAATAAATGCCTGGAAGCTTCCTACTAGTCAGGACACCTCCATTGATGTATTCGCTTTTCTAATAACTACAACCACGGACACAGTGGATACACAGACATAGAAAAACTCGCCTTCTCAAATGACTTACTAGAAACAGTCGACTCCAAACCAAACAAACAACCTTTGCTACCTATTCTCAGAACATGAGACAAAACCACGAACTCACACCCACACCCACTAAGGCACCTCATTCCCACAACAAGGTCTGTGACTATCCGGAGTGTCCTCTGACTGGTGGACCATACTATGTTCCCCCAAAATGGCCTGTCCTTTATCAGATCAGGTCCCTTTTGCCAACTCTGTTAAGTTGTCAGGAGCCAGCAATGAGCCACTACCTGCTTCCTCAGGAAAGGCCCCTCTTCAGAGTTCTCCTAGCATTTGGTCATCCTCACATCAGGAGGTACCAAGAAAGACTGACTCTGTCCTTGGAAAATTCAAACAAGTGTGCCCACTGGGAATGGGACTGGCACTGGCTCTGGGTGGCTGGCTTCCTGGATCCCAAGTTCAGAGAGTTCCATCACCAAGGAAGTGAGGTAGGTCACTTCCTTCAGGAACTGAATGAGGTCAATACCTTGGCAACCACTTTGTCCTAACAGTTGTTTACAAGGGTCCCATGAGATGGAGGCTGCCCCTACTTTCTCTGACTCAGTCATAAGTTAGAATGGTATATCAACCACAGGCACCATGGAACAGCTCTCCACACAGGCCTGGTTTTGTCCATCTTCTCTACATTAAGAACAGAGCGACTGATTCAGACACAATACTTCATCCTGACCGGTTTTTTTGCCATGGAAGATGATTTTTTGCTCTCAGGTCCTTCATAGCTGCCTAAGTCTTCTCCAGGGATCATTTCTGCATGGACCTTTGAGGATTTCAGCAGGTGGAAGATCCCCTACATACCTGTATTGTAAGACCAACTCTGTCCCTGCTCTACTGTAAAGATAGATTGATGGAACAGTGTATGCTTAGGGTTAATAACAAGTTTGATTTGGCTTAGGAATCATTCTGTGCAATGAATAATGGTTTTGGGAACCTGCGATATTTACAAGAATATATAGGTGAAATATAAGTATGAACACAGAAATCTAGGTAAGATTTGACGCCCAGAAGTGCATTGGGCCCTTGATTGAAATACTCAGCTTTGAATTATATTCTGCACAGATGTCTCAGATAAATTGATATACAATGGCATAGGACCTTGTACCTTGGATGATTGAATGTCAAAAAGAACATCCAGTCAGAAGGATAGTCAGTAGGATTAGGAAGATATTCATAGGTTTAGAAAGCAGAGTGAGTATAGGATTTGAACCAAACGTTCTATAACAGTAGGGTTTCGGGTAGAGAATAAATGTAAATATCAACACATGTGAAGAGCCAGTCACATTGATGAACTCTGGAAAGTATGTAGGAAACCATATATCAATAGAGACATTAGGAAATCAGGCAAAGTATAAAGTACGTGATAGGATCAGGCATTTTCAACAGTGTTGAGGTTGAATATATAATCTTAGGAAGAAACAAATATGTAGTCACCAATAAAATTGACATTTGATAGCATTAGGCAACCTGGACATAGATGTTTTTAGTAATCCATACTCACTTTCCATTTAGACTTCGGTACAAACATAAGTGTGACCTTTGCATTTTGTGAAAGAAGTCTCATGAAAAGACCAGTCATGAAACCCTGTGGAAAACAT
Source organism: Callospermophilus lateralis (assembly GCF_048772815.1). Lineage (NCBI taxonomy): Eukaryota > Metazoa > Chordata > Mammalia > Rodentia > Sciuridae > Callospermophilus > Callospermophilus lateralis. The sequence goes on along the minus strand of NW_027514746.1, from coordinate 793,487 downwards.
GTTTTCTGAATTAGGAAGTGATGAAAAGTAAAACAAAATGCCTATAAATTTCTGAACTAGTGAATTAAATATATATCCTATCATGTGCATCAACTGAAGAAAAAGAAATGTACCAGTATTGAATAAAAATGAATGACAAAATACACATCACGTCCCATAGGAATCTACTTGCATTCATATAAAACTGCGTCAGTTACTGCAGAAATATTAGGATTTGTATGCACCATTTACTGTTAGTTTTCAGTAATAGGAATCAAATATGTAGTTCAGGTGGATGAATATTTCTCAGAATAATCTTGTGAAAAGTTGATTATTAATCCACATACATGAATATGAATGAATTTACGGAGTGTATAATAAGACACATATATTTCATATTTTGAAAAATCTGTAGAGTGTGTGTGTATATATATATAAACATACACACACACACACACACACACACACACACACGCACGCACACAAACAGACATTAAAAAGTAGCAATATATCCCAATTGAAATTCACCACGAAATATATGTCATCCACAGATCCAAATAAATTTGTTTTACTGAACATGGATTCATGTATAATTTTATTGTACTAGGAAGCTCATCAATAGTTTGAATTTTCAGTTTCAACAGCGTTTAGGAGGAGTGATCTCTTCTCACAATTTGTGTCTGCCAAGTCAGCCACCTCACAAGAATGTACGTGTGGTACCAGGTAGGATTCTATATGTGCATATAAAAATACATGTGCTGAATAGGATACAGAGAAAGGTAGACAGGAATTCACATATTTGTTAACTTTAAAAACACATGGAGAACCATTTCAACAAAAAATTGACTAGATTTATAACTCCTACCCTATATAATGCAAAAGGCAATTCCAATGATACACCATTCCTCCTCTGAACTGCTTGTATTTCTATTCTGTTTGGGTTAATTTTCTCCATCATATTAGAATTAGTAGTCAGAGTCTAGTTGGCATGGGTTTGTGTCAGGGATTCAGTATTTTGAATGAAAATTTGGAAAATGATTCCAATGTTTATGCAAATATGTGCTACCAAAGTATCTTCCCACTCTCATCCATAACAATGCCTTGAGATTACCTTGGCCCCAAGTTAGACACAATTAGAGGAGAAGAGTTAGAAAATCTGTGAATACATATCTGGAATCAAATATGCTCACGAGTTCACAAACTTGGAGGTGGTAGAGGAGATTCCAAAAGTAAGGGACAGGGTAAACACTCCACAAACATGGAGCTCTGCTGGACTAAAGACTTCTTGAGGAACTGCCTCTGAGGTTGGGCACTTGAAATATATGTTGTAGTCAGGAGATTCAGCTTCCTTTGTAGTGAGACCATCAAATCTGGGTATGCTTCTATGTGACCTGGAATACATGATTTCTTATTTTCCAATAAACATGAGGAAGCTGTATTTAATTTTCTGTTTGTAGGTAAACTGTGGCCACTGGGGGCTAATAGTCTACTCTTGTGGACTCTGAAGCCATTTGGTCATCCTCCAGTTTTCCTGGTGTTGCTTGCTGCTGCACTGGGAATTTCGTATTTGCTTCACGAATTACAAGGAATTCACCTGGGACAAAGTGCTGGAGGGAGTTCTGTCACCTGTGGTGAGTCAGGGTCTGCAGAAGAATGTACCAACCAGGCTTCTATTCCACATAGCTTGCCTCCTTGACCATAGCAACCGGATTCTGAACATTGGCCTGAAACCTCTCCATATAACAAGATACCTTTACATAGAAGCGTCTGCTGGATGCATCATGTCAGTCACAAGCCAATTGGAAGCCAATGGCAGATCCACATGGCCCCACCACAGATGTTTTTTTATCACACACCTGCCCATCACTGCACTAGGCCCACTACTCAGCAGGGTCCAACTTCCTGGAATCTCTGTTATACACCATTTTCATGAAACTCAGTCAATCAAGTCACTGTCCTGCATAATCATGTTCAGCAACAGGACAACCAAAGTTTCTCCAGTGCCATCTGGTCATGGGAATTTCAAAAATTTCATGGTATTTATCTAGCAATTTTTCAAGGATGAAGTTGGCAGCATGTGGGTTTCAATTTATTCAGGGACCATTAAATGTTGTGGAAGTTCATTTCAAATGAAGTTCTGGAGAACTCTCACAGGCAAGGTTTCCCAAAGATTGGCCAAAGGGTCACATAAATCCAGGCCCATTGATGTCTACAATGTAACGTCCATGTGTGTTTTGACTCTCAACTAAGACTGCCAAGTCGTTAAGAATAAAATCATGTGATATCAAGCCTGAGATTCCCAGTGGTCTCTGGAAAGCCACCCTGGGCCTAGATCTCAGTTTCCAAGGGTGACTCTCATGCTTGGCCTTCTGAAATCCCAACTCAATTCATGGCAATACTTCTCTAAGTTCAGTTCCTGTACTCAGTCTCTAAGGGAATCACACCAGAGTTCAAACTCAGGTGGACTCAGTCATCCCTTTCAACTGCCACAAAAATAACCACAATTAATACCAAAACACTCCCACATGGCCCTCACCTTCTTCCATATAGACACTCATCATAACCTCTGACTGTAGATTTCCATGAGGAATGCAGCCCAAGACAGTGTCCAAAATACGCTTTCTTGCCCCTCATTTACCTAAATTCTGAGTGACCTGGACACCCTTCCTGTGAACCAGGAGTGATCAAATAGGCCTGCCGTTAATACTGATCCACTTCTCAAATTTGAGACCTACTGACTGTGGGGTTTAGATTCTTTATGTGAATTGGAGTCATGAGAAAACCCAACCACCTATGTGCTAGCCTCTGCAGGGAATTGAAGAACTCATTTGACCTAAAGGATCCCTATTCTCACTTGATTGATGTCAGAAACCTTACAGAAGAAGGCGAAAGACTTCATCCACAATGACTGCTCTTTTGCTATTTTGGTTTTGGATGCACACATGGGATCTTTCTTTAGATCCATCAGTTGCTGAGAATCTAAGCTACAGCCTAACACAGGGCCAAGACGCTGATTCAGACACATCTCTTTGCAAAGCAATTAAGCAAAGAGCCACAGCTGATGCCCATTCTTTTTTATTTGAAAAAGGTTTTCTTCAGACTTCACAAAGCGTTTTCCTTAGGCAAAGACCTTCCTGACATTCAGGGAAACAGAACAATAGGTAAGCAAAAGGCCCAAAGCAGGGTTTCTCCAATGAGACTTTACAGGTCACACTGGTATGTGAGTTTTCTGAGATGCTCGCCATTCACTTCAGTTATTCAGTACATGGCCATGTCACAGAGCATGGAGGTGGTACATATCTTGGATACAAAACCATAAGCCTATTATGGAGAGTGACCAGATTTCTGGAAGAAAACAGGAACTTAGGAAGATCGTAGGTGTTGCCCATCATTATGGCAAGCCGCATTCTATTTATAAATTGGGCAGCATGAATGCTGGTAAGCTTTCTAAAAGACAGGACACATCCATTGATGCTTTCTCTTTTCTAATATCTACAATCACGGACACAGTGGGATACAGCGACACAGAAACACTCGCATTGTCAAATGACTTACTAGAAACAATTCCCCCCAAACCAAACAAACCTCATTTCCTACCTCTTCTCAGAACATGAGCCAAAACCACAAACCCACACCCACACCCACAAAGGCACCTCTTTCCTCCAAGTAGGTTGTGACTATTTGGAGTGTCCTCTGACTGTGGGCCATTCTAGGTTCCCCCAAAATGGCCTGTCCTGTCTCAGATTTTGTGTCCTTTGCCAAGTCTCTGAAGTTGTCAGGAGCCAGCAGTGAGCCACTACCTGTTTTCTCAGGAAAGGCCCCTCTTCAGAGTTTTCCTGCCATTTGGCCATCCTAACATCAATAGGTACCAAGAAAGACTGACTCTGTCCTTGGGAAATTCAAAAAGTAAAACCACTGAGACTGGGACTGGGGCTGTCAATGTTTGACTGGCTTCCTGGATGGCAAGTTCACAGAGTTCCATCACCAAGGAAGTGAGGTGAGGTCACTTCCGTCAGGAACTGAATGAGTTCACTGCCTTGGCAACCAATCTGTCCTAAGAGTTGCTTCCAAGCTTCCCATGAGATGGAGGCTGCCCCTGCTTCCTGTGACCCTTTCACAAGTTAGAATGGTATATCACCCATAGGCACCCAGGAGCAGCTCTCCACACAGGTATCATTTGGTCCATCTTCTCTACATTAAGAATGGAGAGGCTGATTCAGACAGAACCCTTCACCCTGACCAGGTTGTTTTCCATGGAAGATGACTTTTGCACTCTCAGGTCCTTCAGAGATTATATCTGCATGGACCTTTGAGGTTATCAGCAGGTGGAAGATTCCCTATATTCCTGTATTGTAACACCAACTCTGTCCCTGCTCTTCTGTAACGTTAGATTGAGGGAACCATGTATGGTTAGGGTTAATAACATGTTTGATTTGGGTTAGGAATCATTATGCTGAATAAATAATGGTATTGGGAACCTGCAATATGTATAAAAATATATAGGTGAAATATATGTATAAAAACAGAAATCTAAGTAACATTTGAAGCCCAGAAGGGCACTGGGCCCTTGATTGGGATACTTAGCTTTGAAAAAATTGATATACAATGGCATAGGAGCTTGTACTTTGGATCATAGAATGTAGAAGAGAACATCCAGTCAAAAAGGATAGTCGGTAGTGAAAGGTTAATAAAATAGGTACTTGTCACTTACTGTTTTTCTGTATGCTTAACAAAACACTGTTGAAATCTTGAGAACTGTTTGCTAATCTTGTTCCCAGAATGTGCTGTCCCCAACTGCCAAAGTGTAGAATGTACTCCCTCACCCGGTTGCATCAAACCGACCACTCGCCCTGACCCATCAGTATACTTCCCTCCCTGCCCTCTCCAAGGAAAATATATATGTTCTGCTTAAACTGTTCTCAGGGCTCTCTGCTCTATTCAAGTGAGCTCCGAGCCCCAGCATGCTGGACCCAGAATAAACCCTTTGCTGTTGGATAAGACAGTCTGTTAGTGGTCTCTTCCTTCCATGCTCACCCGACCTTTACATATGGAGATTCCACCGAGTTTTGGCAGCGGCGGACAAAAGACCCTAACGGGTTCCTCTTGGGTTAAGTAAGGCGCCTCTTTCTTGTTTCAGTGTTAAGGTTAGTGCTGGGCAAAATGGCTGTCGATGAAGAGCGTGAGTTCTCTCCGATGGTGGCTGACAGACGTGTCACAGAGCCACAGGCCACGTCCCTGGGGAACTTCCCAAAGACTCGGGAAATCGAGGAACAATAGTCTCTTCGACTCAGTAATATTTTGTATCTGATTCGGAATTGCCAGCCCATTGGGTTTTGCTGGCTACTCAGTCCTGGTCTCAGTTTTGGATGTCCATTGAATGTCTTTATTGTCTTGTCTTGTCTGTGTCGTGTGTCTTGCATTCACTCTTTGTGTATCTTTCATTATGGGACACAGCACTTCAATGCCCCTGTCCCTGACCCTTGATCACTGGACCAAAGTCCGCTTAAGGGCTCAGAATCTTTCTTTTTCAGTTAAACGCTGGACCTTTCAGAATCTCTGTGCCTCAGAATGGCCCACCTTTGAATTTGGATGGCCCATAGAAGGATCTTTCTACTTCCCACTAATTTAAGAAGTCAGAGATATTGTCTTTCACCCGGGCACACATAGCCATCCGGATCAACAGCCATATATCTTAACTTTGCTGGACCTCTGCAAATCTCCTCCTCAATGGGTGAAGCCTTTCTTTGTCCCTTCCCCTGCTCCTACTCCTTCCCCCATGATCTCTCAAACCCTCTGCTCCTCCTCCTCCTCCACCCTTTGTAATCCCTGAGTCAAAAGATTTGACTCTTCTGGACTCTCTTCCCCCTTATTATACCCTGCCTTCGTCCCCCAACCACCAACACCCTCTAAGTGATTCCCCTGCAGCTGACTCAGCCTCTCTACCACTGGAGGAATATAAGCTGGCCCAGCGCCCTCCAGATAACTCCCCTGCAGCACACACAGCCCCTCCTTCGCAGGAGGAAGCTAGCCCAGCTAAGGAAACTTGATGGTGGTGAATGATTGAAAACCCTGGAACTCCTGTGATGCTCCCACTATGTCTCTACAGACCATTGATTGACGAAGGCCATGGGGGGAAAATGCAAGCCTACAAATATTGGCCTTTCTCCTCTTCCGACCTATATAACTGGAAATATAACAATCCCCCTTTTTCCGAGGACCCCACAGGGCTCACAGGTCTGGTTGAGTCATTGATATTTTCACATTTGCCTACTTGGGATGACTGTCAACAATTCCTAGGGACTCTCTTCACGACAGAGGAACAAAAGAGAATCTTCCTGGAAGCTATAAAAAAATGTCCTCCGACCAGATTGGAGAGTGATACATCTTCCCAACTTAATCAAAGCTGGTTTTCCTTTGAAACAACCCAACTGGGACACCAACACCATTGAAGTTAGAAAGCATCTGTCCACTTATCGCCAGGTTCTAATAGTGGGCATCCGAGTGGCCACGAGGCGACCAACTAATTTGGCCAAGGTAATAGAGATTATTCAAAGGCCTGATGAATCTCCCTCTATGTTTCTAGAGAGAATTATGGAGGCAAGTAGGAGATATACTCCTTTCGATCCTCAGGCAGAGGATCAAAAGGCATCTGTCATGATGGCCTTTATTGGGCAAGCTGCCCTGGATATTAAAAGAAAGTTACAATGCTTAGATGGATTACAAGATATGACTTTGAGAGATTTAGTCAGAGAAGCCAAGAAAATATACCTTAAGAGAGAAACTGAGGAAGAGAATGAAGCAAAGTGAGGATAAAAGAAACAAAAGACAGAATAAGGCGTTGACTAAGGTCCTGGTCACAACAACAAAAGGGCCAGAAATTAAGAAACAGGGAGACAGGAAGGGATACCTGGGCCCACGCCAGAGGCCACTCCTTGCCTCAGATCACTGTGCCTACTGTAAAAAAAAAGGACACTGGGCCAAAGAGTTCCCTAGAAAGAGACAGCCACTCCTGCCAGCCATTCTGACTCTTGAGGATGACTCCAAAAGTCGGGGCTAACATCCCCTCCCGGAGCTCAGGGTAACTTTTGAAGTGTAGGGGACCCCAGTAAACTTTGAAGTGGATACAGAGGCAATATACTCAGCCCTCAAGGCCCCATTGGGCCATCTATCAAATAAAAGGTCTCTAGTTCAAGGGGCAAATGGCAGTAAGTATCGGGCTTGGACAACTAAGAGGACCATAGACCTGCGAAAAGGAAAATCCATCAATCCTTCCTAGTAATCACAGAATGCCTGGCCCCATTGATGGGCAGAGATCTGCTCACCAAGTACCGGGCCAAAATAACTTTTAACCCTGAAGGCCCCCAAGTGGAATTTCTAAATCCTTCACTAAAAACTCCTATAGTCACAGCTCTAAATATGTCAGTAGAAAATGCACATCAACTCACTCACCTTGGTTCAAAGAAACTGCAGGTATTTCTGAAGTATCTAGAACAGAGTTTTCCACTAACTGACTCACAGCAAAAAGAAATAACTAAATGGGTAAAAAAAGCCTGTCGAGTCCATCAATTGGTAAATGCTTACCCTTCCAAGCTTCCTGCAGGAAAGCACCTACGAGGAACCAGACCAGGACAATTATGGGCAGTTGACTTTACTGAAATTAAGCCAGCAAGGTATGGACATAAATATCTTCTAGTCTTTGTAGATACATTTTTAGGAAGGATTGAAGCCTTCCCCACTAAAAGAAAAAAAAAGAAACAGTGCAAATGGTGGTCAAGCAGATCCTGAAAGACATTTTTCAAAGATACGGCCTGCCAAAGGTAATACGGTCTGATAATGCACCGGCGTTCGTGGCCCAAGTAAGTCAGGGGTTAGCCAGGAACCTGGGGATTCATTGGAAGTTTTATTGTGCTTACAGACCCTAGAGTTCAGGACAGGTAGAAAGAATGAATAGAACCATTAAAGAGACCTCAACAAAATTAAGCTTAGAGACCAGCATAAATGATTGGACTATGCTCATGCCTTATACAATGTTTCGTGCAAGAAATACGCCCTCTGTTTCTTTGAGTAACCACACCCCCTGTGAATATCTAGGGTGCCTCTCCTCCAGTAATGGACCAAAGCCCAACTCTAAGACCTAACGATCCCTTTCACACCCCCTTGCTTGACAGACTTAAAGCTCTTGAAAGATCTCAGTGATACCTGTGGAAAAAGCTGGCCACTGCCTACCAAACTGGGGACGAGGGGACTCCACATCGATATCAAGTAAGAGATTCATCTACATAAGATGATATCAGGTGTCATCCCTGGAACCCCACTGGAAAGGACCATACCAGGTGGTACTTATAACATCTACAGTGGTAAAGGTAGACGGAATCACTTCCTGGATCCATGCCTCTCATCTCAAGCCTGCGCCCTGTCCACACTCTGGCTGGAAACTGGAAAAGACTGGTAACACTTTCAAATTGCATATTCACCATGTGGATAAGCCTATAGACTCTCCCCTCAGCCACAAGTAGTCCTAACCCTCATCAGCCCGTTCAGCAGCGTTGGCTGATCACAAATTCTACTGGAAAAGAAGTATAATCTATCTCGCATACAGCCCACTTAGGGACCTGGTGACCATCTCTCCACCCAGACATTTGTCAGCTGGCTATAGGTCTTTCCTAATGGGATATCCCTGATGAAGAGGATCCCACTAAAATTCCATTAAATCCCTTCCTTACCATAGATAATGGAAACAAACATTATGGATGTAGGGACACACGAGCCAGATGCAGGTTGGCTAGCCTAGATTACTGTGTTTACCCGGCCGACTGTCAAAGCCATAAACAGCCATGGCTATGTGGGGGAAAAGCCGACTTCTTCTGTAAGTCATGGGGATGTGAGCATACAGGGGCTGCCTGATGGAACCCAAACTCCGCATTAAATTCAGTACACAGCATTGGCCATATTACGAATTAGAAAACAAAAACTGATGGCAACCAGAGGGGACTCTAGATCCTCAAATCCTGTGTGACCTTTTTAACATCTGCTGGTGCTCAAAAGGGTAAAAGGAGATTCCACTATGTAGAGGCCTTTTCCCTTCTTCGCTCACATCCTGAACTATGCTTACCCAATAGATCCTCACCTTCAGCCTTCTGCTCCAGAGTCTCTGCTGTCACTCCCACCTCAGCAACCTGATTTCTCCACTACAATTATTAGATCAAAAATCCAAATCTCTGCTGGTTCTCAGACCATTGCCCCCTTGCTGACGTAGCAGGTACTGAGGTACCCCTCCACCCACTCACTCCTCTCTTCTCCTGTCAGTGCCCGCACCGGGTCCCACCAGGTCCTCTTACCAACTAACCCAAAGCTCAAACCAGCTGAGGAGAGCCCTCAGACCCATATCCAAGATGTAATGAAAATGGCCTTTAAAGTTGCTTTGTCATCACTGAAAACAGTTTACTAAGAATTTAAAGTCCCTAACATGTGTTTTGGGATACTCACAACCATCTTCTTCTTTGCTCTACCTGTTCTACTGCTCAAATATTTGTTGCTAGGAAAATTCCAAACCACTTTCCAATTATTTTTTTACATCTCTCTTTTCTCATTCTCAGATACTCTGAGCTGCTCTCAGCCCCACCTTCTCCGTCTTTCCCCTCTGTACCAGGCCCACAGAAAAGTCTTTAACTGACCTTCTCCAGAATCTTCACCATGGCTGACTTTAGGACTTTCAGCAAAAGAGTCCCTATAAAAAAGTTCAATGTAGTTAAACTTCCTATTTTCATGTTGCCCTGTTCTACTTGGCCACTGGCTAAAAAAATTAGCACTCCTAATCAAGACACCCCCTTACTAGTTTTTCACAAAAATATGTGAACAAGGCCTCTGGCCTTGACATGGGGCTTCACAGAGATGGCTACATTTCTAAGTTAACGAAGTTAGCAACTGGGCTCCGTGGTAACAGCTGGAAATGGGAAAATAAGAAAGGGAAGAAAAAGCTCTTTCCCTCCCAGGTGTCCTTGAAAAGTTAACTTGCCCAGAACCGAGGAAAAAACAGAAACAAAACTGCTTTTTTCAACTTCTGCAGACTGTGAACTTCTGAGCCCCTTCCATTACATGTTGGGTACAAAATTCTGAAACTACCTAAACTTGGGTTTCAGAGGATTACTTGATTACAACAGAATCAATGCCCTCTGAATCTGGTTGCCACCAAATAGGACTGTTTCCCTGTCTTCAGTGCTATCTTAGGTGAGTTGCCTTGTCCGTCCCTACTACAGCATGATTCTATATACTTAAACATTGTTAATGTTTTCATGAAATGGTCAACAGATGTGATTAATCGTGTAATCGTGCAGATGTTTCCCAGAGTGCTCTATCACAATGCAGGTTCATTTGAAGATCAAATAGGGGGGCATTCAACCCGTTTCCACTGAAAATATATATCCCTCAACTTAGCCATCATATTAGGAATAGAAATTGCTGCACTGGTGGCCACGGGAACCACTGCCTTTGTCCATGGGACTCAACAAATGACCCAACAAATGACAGCAATAGACCAAAACTAAGATATTAGAAACCTCCATCAGAGCTTTGCATGAGTCTTTTACCTCTCTCTCTGAAGTTGTTTTTCAGACCACTCGAGGGTTGGACCTCCTTGTCATGAGAGAAGGGGCCTCTGTGCTGCATTGAGAGAAGAAAGTTGTTTGTATGCCGAGCATACTGGAGTTGTAATAAAATCTAAGAGTAAATTAAAAAGATTCCTTGAAAAGCATCAAAGAGACAGAGAGGCCCAAAAAAGGTGGTTTGAGTCTTGGTTCACACAGTCTTCCTGGTTAACTACGTTTTTTTATCAACCCTGGCCGGTCCAATAATAATCCTCATATTATTGCTAACTATTAAACCCTGTTTTCTCAACCATGTAATTTCTTTTCTCCAGGCTCAAATTGGACGAGTTAAACTTATGGTAATACCCCACTAGTATACATAGAATGTGACACCCCCCAATGATCATTTTTATGATTAAAAGTAGCCAGAAGAAGAAGTGGGGAATAAAAGGTTAATAAAATAGGTACTTGTCACTTCCTGTTTTTCTGTATGCTTAACAAAACACTGTTGAAATCTTGAGAAATGCTTGCAAATCTTGTTCCCAGTATGTGCTGTCCCCTACTGCCCAACTGCAGAATGTGCTCCCTCACCCAGTTGCACGCAAATCGCCCACTCGCCCTGATCCATCAAGAAACTTCCCTCCCTGCCCTCTCCAGGTAAAGTATATAAGCTCTACTTAAGCGATTCTCAGGGCTATCTGCTCTATTCAAGTGAGCTCTGAGCACCAGCATGCTGGACACTCAATAAACCCTTTGCTGTTGCATGAGATAGTCTGTTGGTGGTTTCCTCCTGCGAAGCTCGCCCGACATTTACTATAATGATTGAAAGTAGAAGAGAACATCCAGTCAAAAAGGGATTGTTGATAGAAATAGGAAGATAGTACGTTTAGGAAGAAGTGTGAGTATAGGATTTGGAACAAAAGTTCGTTAGCTACAGGGTTTCGGTTACAGAGTGATTGTTAAAGTCAGCACAGGTGAAGAGTCAGTCACAATGATGAACTGGGGAAAACATGAAGTAAAGCAGATATAAATAGAGACATTACAAAATAAGGCAAAGTATAAAGTGAGTGATAGGATTAGACATTTTGAACAGGGTTGAGTTTGAATACATAATTTAGGAAGAAACAAATATGTAGTCACCAATAGGATTGACATTTGAGAGCATTAGGCAAATTTCAGGTGGATGAATATTTCTGAGAATAATCTTGTGAATAGTTGATTATAAATCCACATACATGAACATGAATGAATTTAGGGAGTGTACATAAGACACATATATTTCATATTTAGAAAAATCTGGAGAGTACACACAGACAAAAAAAGTAGCAATATATGTCAATCAAAATTCATCATAAAATATATATCATCCACAGATCCAAAAATATTCATTTTACTGAACATGGATTTATGTATAATGTTGTTCAACTAGGAAGCTCACCCATTGTTTCAATATTCAGTACCAACAGGGTTTAGTAGGAGTGATCTCGTCTCACAATTTGTATCTGCCAAGTAAGCCAAATCACAAGAACAAACGTGTGGTACCAGGTAGGATTGTATATGTCCATATTAAAATACACATGCTGAATAGGCTACAGAGAAAGGGAGACAGGAATTCACATGTTTGTTAACTTTAAAAATACATGGAGAACTATTTCAACAAACAATTGACTAGATTTATAACTCCTACTCTGTATCATGCAGAAGGGAAGTCCAACTATACACCGTGCCTCCTCTGAACTACTTGTATTTCTATTCTGTTTGGGTTATTTTTCTCCATCATATTAGGATTAGTAGTCAGAGTCTGGTAGGGTATGGGTTAGTGTCAGGGATTCAGTATTTTGAATGGAAAACAGGAAATTGAATCCAATGTGTATGCAAACATATGCTACAGAAAAATCTTTCCACTCTCATCCAGAACAATGCCTTGACATTACCTTCGCCTCAAGAAAAACACAATTAGAGTAGAAGAGTTAAAAAATTTGTGAATACCTATCTGGATTGGAAAATGCTCCCGATTTCACATCATTGGAGTTGGTAGAGGAGTTTCTAAAAGTAATGGACAGGGTAAACACTCCACAAACCTCGAGCTCTGCTGGCCTAAATATTTTTGAGGATCTGCCTCTGAGGTTGAGCACTTGAAATATATGCTGTTGTCAGGAGCTTTAGCTTACTTTGTAGTGAGACCATCAAAGCTGGGTCTGCATCTATGTGATCTGGATGACATGGTTACTTACTTTCCAATGAAATGAGGCAACAGTGCTGAATTCTCTCTTTGTAGGTAAACTGTGGCCTCTGAGGGCTAATTGTCTCTTCGTGTGGACTGTGAAGCCATTTGGCCATCCTCTAATTTTCGTGGTGTTTTTGCTGCTGCTCTGGGAGGTTGGTATTTGCTTCACAAAATACGAGTTCAAATGGGACACAGTACTGGAGGAGTTCTGTCAGGTGTGGGGGGAAGGGTCTGGAGGAGAATGCACCAAACAGTATTTTATCCCACGTAGCTTGCCCCCTTGACAATAGCAACATGATTCAGAACATTGCCCTGAAACCTCTCCATATAACAAGATTCCTTTACATATAAGGGTCTGCTGGCTACACCATGTCAGTCACAAGCCATTTGGAATCCAATGGTAGATCCTCATGGCCCTACCACTGATGTTTTATCAAACACCTGCACACCACTGCTCTGGGCCACTACTCAGCAGGATCCAACTTACTGGCATCTCTGTTCTAAACCATTTTCATGCAACCCAGTAAATCAAGGTACTGTCTGGTATACTCATGATCAGCAACAAGACATCCAAAAGTTTTCCAGTGCCACCTGGTCATGGGAATTTCAAAAATTTCATGGTATTTATCTAACCATTTTTCAAAGATGAAGTTGGAGTCACTGTGGGTTTCAATTCATTCAGGAATCATTAAATGGTGAGGAAGCTCATTTCAATGATAGCTCTAAAGAACTCTCACAGGCAAGGCTTCTGAAAGAGTGCCCAAAGAGGCCACATAAAGCCAGGCCCATTGAGGTCTACAAGGTGAGGCCCATGTGTGTTTTGACTCTCAACTCAGCCTGCCAAGTCTTTAATAATAAAATCATGTTATATCCTGGCGGAGATTCCCAGTGCTCTGTGGAAAGCCACCCTGGGCCTAGATCTCAGTTTCCAATGGCGACTCTCATGCATGGCCTACTAAAATTCCAACAAAATTCATGGCAATATTTCTCTGACTTTAGTTCCACAACTCAGTCTCTAAGGGGAATCACACCAGAGTTCAAGCACAGGTGGACACAGTCATTTTTTCCAACCGACACACAAATGACCAAAATTATAACCAAAACACCTCCACATGACACTAATCCTCTTCCATGTAGAGACTCATCCTCACCTCTGGCGAAGGTTTCTATGAGGGGCGCAGCCAAAGACAGTTTCCAAAATAAGCTCGCTTGCCCCTCATTTGCCTAAAGTCAGGGTGGCCTGGACACCCTTCCTGTGAACCAGGAGTGACAAAATAAGCATGCCTTTAATACTGCTCTGTTTCTCCAATTTGAGCCCTACTGATTTTCAGATATAGATTCTTTATTTCATTTGGAGTCATGTGAAAACCCAAGCACCACTGCAGGGCTTGGAAGAACTCATTTCATCCAAAGAATCCCTATTCTCACTTGATAGAGGTCATGAACCTAACAGAGGAAGGCAAGTGACTTCATCCACAATGACTGATCTTTTTGCAATTATGGTTTTGGATGGACACAAGCGATCATTCTTTAGATCCATCAGGAGCTGAGCATCTAAGTCACAGCCACACATAAGACCAAAAGGCTAATTCAGCCACATCCCTTACCAAAGCAATTAAGCAAAGAGCCACAGATGATGCCCATTCATTTCCATTTCAAAACTGTTTTCCTCAGGCTTCACAGAGGGGTGGCCTGAGGCAAAGGCCTTCCAGACATTCAGGGCAACAGAAAAATAGTTAAGCAAAAGATCCAAAGTAGGGTCTCTCCTCTGAGACTTTCCTGGTCACACTGATATTTGACATTCAGGGCAACAGAACAATAGTTAAGCAAAAGATCCAAAGTAGGGTCTCTCCACTGAGACTTTCCTGGTCACACTGATATCTGAGTTTTCTGAGAATCTCGCCATTCTCTTAAGCTACCCAGTACATGGCCATGTCACAGGGCTTGGAGGTGGTACATATCTTGGAAACAAAACCATGAGCCAATTCTGGAGAATGGCCAGAATTCAGGAAGAAAACAGGAACTTAGGTAGATAGCAGGTGTTGCCCATGGATAAGACAGGTTGCATTCCATTCATTAATTGGCCAGGATGAATTATGGGAAGATTTATACTAGACTAGACATATATTAATGCATTATCTTTTCAAATGTCTACAACAACGGACACAGTGAAATACACAGACATAGGAACACTAGTCTGGTCAAACGACTTACTAGAAATAGTCCACTGCAAACGAAAAAACCGACTTTCCTACCTATTCTCAGAACATGAGACAGAACCACAAACACACACCCACTCCCACAAAGGCACCTCCTTCCCTCAAGTAGGTCTGTGACTATCCAAAGTGTTCTCTGACTTGTGGGCCATACTATCTTCTCCCAAAATGGCCTGTCCTCTATCAGATCTGGTTTCCTTGGCCAACTCTGTTAAGGTGTCAGGAAAAAGTGGTGAGCCACTACCTGCTTTCTCAGGAAAGGTCCCTCTTCAGAGCTCTCCTCCATTTGTCCTACCTCACATCAGTAGGTACCAAAAAAGTCTGACTCTGTCCTTGTTAAATCCAACCAAGTGAGCCCACTGATAGTGAGTCTGGGACTGCTTCTGGGTGCCTGACTTCTTGGATACCAAGTTCAGAGAGTTCCATCACCAAGGAAATGAGGTATGTCACTTTCTTTGGAACTGAATGAGGTCACTGCCTTGGCAAACACTTTGTCCTAAGAGTTGCTTCCAAGGGTCCCATGAGATGGAGCCGGCCTCTACTTCTTGTGACACTTTCACTAGTTAGAATGGTATATCAACCAGAGGAACCTGGGAACAGCTCTTCACCCAGGCCTGGTATTGTCCATCTTCTCTACAATAAGAAGAGAGAGGCTGATTCAGACACATCCCTTCATCCTGACCAGGTTGTTTGCCATGGAAGATGACTTTTGCTCTCTCAGGTCCTTTATACCTGCCTAAATCTTCTCCAGGTATCATTTCTGAATGGACCTTTGAGGTTCTCGCAGGTGGAAGGTACCCTAATTTCCTGTATTGTAAGAACAACTCTTTCCCTGCTCTTCTGTAAAATGAGATTGAGGGAACAGTGTATGTTTCGGGTTAATAACAGGTTCGATTTCAGTTAGGAATCATTCTGTGAGATGAATAATGGTATTGGGTACCTACGATATTTATAAGAATATAGAGTTGAAATAAATGTACAAAAACAGAAATCTAAGTAAGATTTGAAGGCCAGAAATCATTCGGCCCTTGACTGGGATACTTAGCTTTTAATTATATTCTGCAAAGATGTCTCAGATAATTCAATAATAAATGGCATAGGACCTTGTACCTTGGATGATTGAATGTAGAAGAGAACATCCAGTCAAAAAGGGATAGTAGGTAGGATTAAGAAGATAGTCGGTAGGTTTAGGAAGAAGAGTGAGTATAGGATTTGTATCAAAAGTTCTTTCCTAATAGGGTTTTGGTTAGAGGGTGAATGTTAATGGCAGCACATATGAAGAGTGAGTCACTATGATGAGCTTGGGAAAATATGTAGAAAAGCAGATATCAATAGAGACATTATGAAATCATGCAAAGTATAAAATGAGTGATAGGATTAGACATTTTCTACAAGGTTGAGTTTCAATATATAATCTTATGAAGAAACAAATATGTCGTCACCAATAGGATTGACATTTGAGAGCATTAGGCAACCTGGACATGGATGTTTTAGTAATCCATGTACAATTTCCCTTTTGGCTTTGGTACAGTCTTAAGTGTGACCTTCACATTTTTAGTTCCGAATATTACTGTGATAAAATGTTTATGTAGATCAGGTGACATGAGTATTTCTACCACCTTTTCTGAGAGCAATATATTGAAGACATAAAATTAGTTTTGGGGGTACAAAGAGGTGTACCCTGTGTCTATGAATATAGAGATAAAGCATGAATAGACCATAATGTGAATAAATAATATAAGTTGTTCCAAATTTAAATTATGTATTGAACTGATATCTGAAAAATTACAGGAAATCTTATATTGATATACAATCATTCATTCCGACCAATTATACATCAAATGGTAATATTAGTGTTTTGGTTTATCATGAAGAGTGTGTGAGTTTTGTTTCAATAGTGATTATGGAAATTGAAAATAATGTGTTTGGAAAGAATTCTCATGAAAAGACCAGTCAAGAAACCCTGATAATACATGTGTTCTGAAGCAATAAGTGATTAAAGTTGAAACAAATGCCTATAAATTTGTGAACTTGTGGATGAAATGTATATCCTATGATGTGCAAACCCTGAAGAAATAGTAATGTACCAGTGTTGAATACAAATGAACGTCAAATTACATATCATGTGCCATAGGAATCTACTTGCATTGATGTTAGACTGGGTTAGTTACTGTAGAATTATTAGGATTTGTATGCACCATTCACTGAAGTTAGTTTTCAGTACTAGGAAACAAACATGTATTTCAGTTAAATGAATATGTCTGAGAATAATCTTGTGAAAAGTTGATTATAAATCCAAGTACATGAACATGAATGAATTAAGAGAGTGTATATAAGACACATATTTCATATTTTGAAAAATCTACAGAGTGTATGTATATATACAAAAAAAACACAAATAGACATTAAAAAGTAGCAATATATATGCCAAACAAAATTCATCATTAAATATATATCATCCACAGATGCAAAAATATTTATTTTACTGAACATGAGCTTATGTATAATGTTGTTCTACTAGGAAGCTTGTAGGTTGAATTTTCAGTTCCAACAGCGTTTAAGAGGAGTGAACTCTTCTCACAATTTGTATCTGCCAAGTCAGCCACCTCCCAAAAATGTACATGTGATACCTGGTAGGATTCTATATATGTATATAAATATACATGGGTGAAATGGCTACAGAGAATTGGAAACAAGAATTCACATATCTGTTAACTTTAAAAACACATGGAGAACTATTTCAATTAAAAATTGACTAGATTTATAACTCCTACCTTATATAATGCAAAAGGCAAGTCCAAATATACAACATGCCTCCTCTGAACTGCTTGTATTTATATTTGTTTGGGTTATTTTTCTCCTTTTTATTAGGTTGAGTAGTCTGAGCCTAATAGGTTCGGGTTAGTGTCAGGGATTCACTATTTCAATAGGAAAATTGAAAAATGAATCCAATGTGTATGCAAATATGTGCTGCATAAATATCCTTCCACTCTCATCCAGAGCAATGCCTTGTCAATACCTTTGCCCCAATTAAGACACAATTGGAGGAGAAGAGTTAGAAAATCAGTGAATACATATCTGGAATGGAAATGCTCAGGAGTTCACAATCTTGGAGGTGGTAGAGGAGTTTCCAAAAGTAAGGGACTGGGTTAACACTCCACAAACGTGGAGCTCTTCTGGCCTAAAAACTTTTTGAGAAACTTTCTGTGAGGTTGGGCACTTGAAAAATATGTTGTTGTCAGGAGATTTGACTTCTTTGCGTGAGACCATCAAAGCTGGGTCTGCATTTATGTGACCTGGAGGACATGGCTTCTTATATTCCAATAAAGATGAGCAGCAGTGCTGCATTATCTCTTTGTAGGTAAACTGTGACCACTGGGGACTAAGTTTCTCCCCATGTGGACTGTGAAGCCATTTGGTCCTGGTCCACTTTTTGTCGTGTTTTTGCTACTGCACTCGGAGTTTGGTATTTGCTTCATGACATACAAGGAGCTAAACTGGGACACAATGCTGGAGGGAGTTCTGTCACGTGTGGTGTGCCAGGGTATGCAGGAGAATGCACCAACCCGGCTTCTATCCCTCATAGCTTGCCCCATTGCCCCCTTGTCCATATCAACCTAATTCTGAACATTGCCCTGAAACCTCTCCATATAACAAGATGCCTTTACATATAAGGGTCTGCTGGCTGCACCATGTAAGTAACATGCCATTTGGAATACAATGGTAGATCCTCATGACCCTACCACTGGTGATTAATCACACACCTGCCCAAAACTGCTCTAGGCCCACTACTCAGCAGGCTCTAACTTACTGGCATCTCTGTACTACACCATTTTCATGAAACCCAGTCAATCAAGGCACTGTCTGGTATACTCTTGATCAGCAATAGGACATCCAAAGGTTCTCCAGTGCCACCTGGTCATGGGAATTTCAAAATTTTCATGGTATTTATCTAGCCATTTTTCAAGGATGAAGTTGGAGGCACTGTGGCTTTCAATTCATTCAGTAACCATTAAATGTTGAGGAAGCTCAATTCAATAAAAGCTCTGGAGAACTCTCACAGGCAAGGCTTCTGAAAGAGTGCCAAAATGGTCACATGATGCCAGGCCCATTAAAGTCTACAATGTGAGTCCTATGTATTTTTCGACTCTCAAATATGGCTGCCATGTCTTTGAGAATAAAATCATGTGATATCCTGGCAGAGATTCCCAGTGCTCTGTGGAAAGCCACCCTGGCCCTAGATCTCAGTTTACAAGGGCGACTCACATGCGTGGCATCCTAAAATCCAAACAAAATTCATGGCAGTACTTCTCTGAGTTTCACAACTCAGTCTCTAAGGGGAATCACACCAAAGTTCAAGCCCAAGTGGACCCAGTCATTTCTTCCAACCGCCAAACAAATGGCCAAAATTAAAACCAAAACATTCCCACATGGCCCTCATCTTCTTCCATATAGTCACTCATCGTAACCTCTGGCTGGAGTTTTCCATCAGGGGCACAGCCCAAGACTGTGTCCAAAAAAAGCTCGCTTGCCCCTCATTTGGCTAAAGTCAGGGTGGCCTTGACAGCCCTCCTGTGAACCAGAAGTGATCAAATAAGCCTGCCGTTAATACTGCTCTGTTTCTACAATTTGAGGCCTACTGACTTTCAGGTATAGATTCTCTATGTGATTTGGAGTCATGCGAAAACCCAAGCACCTCATCAGGGCTTTGAAGAACTCATTTGACCCAAAGAATCCCTATTGACACTTGATGGAGGTCAGGAACCTAACAGAGGAAGACGAGAGACTTCATCCACAATGACTGATTTTTTGCCATTATAGTTTTGGACGCACACATGGGATCATTCTTTATATCCATCATGTGCTGAGAATCTAAATCACAGCCACAAAGAAGGCCAAGAGGCTAATTCAGCCACATCCATTTCCAAAGCAATTAAGCAAAGAGCCACAGGTGATGCCTATTCATTTCCATTTCAAAACTATATTCTTCAGGCTTCACAACGGGGTGCCCTGAAGCAAAGACCTTCCAGATATTCAGTGTAACAAAACAGTACTTAAGCAAAAGGTCCAAAGCAGGGTCTCTCCACTGAGAGTTTCTTGGTCACACTGATATCTGAGTTTTCTGAGATGCTCGCCATTCTTTTCAGCTATCTAGTACATGACCATGTCACAGAGCTTGGAGGGGGTACATATCGTGGACACAAAACCATGAGCCTATTCTGGAGACTGGCCAGAATACAGGAAGAAAACATTAACTTGGGAAGATAGCAGGTGTTTCCCTTCGATAAGACAAGCTGCAGTTCATTCATATATTGGGCAGGATGAATTTTGGGAATATTTATACTTTAAAGGACACATTCATTAATGCATTTTCTTTCCTAATGTTTACAACAACGGACACAGTGGAATACACAGACATGGGAATACTTGCCTTGTCAAACGACTTACCAGAACAGTCCACTGAAAACCAAAAACAAACAAAAAAAAAAAAAACAACAAATAAAAAACGCCTTTCCTACCTATTCTCAGAACATGAGACAGAACCACAAAGCCATACCCACTCCCACAAAGGCAGCTCCTTCCCCCAAGTATGTCTGTGATTAGAAGGAGTGTCCTATGACTGGTGAGCCATACTATGTTCTCCCAAAATGGCCTGTCCTCTTTCAGATCTGGTTTCCATGGCCAACTCTGTGAAGTTGTCAGGAAAAAGTGGTGAGCCACTACCTGCTTTCTCAGGAAAGGTCCCTCTTCAGAGCTCTTCTGGCATTTGGCCATCCTCACATCAGTAGGTACCAAGAAAGATTGATTTTGTCCTTGGAAAATCCAAACAAGCGAGTCCACTGGGACTGGAACTGGGACTGCCTCTGGGTGCCTGGCTTCTTGGATACCAAGTTCAGAGAGTTCCATCACCAAATAATGAGGTATGTCACTTTCTTTGGAACTGAATGAGGTCACTGCCTTGGCAACCACTTTTCCCTAACAGTTGCTTCCAAGGGTCCCATGAGATGGAGCCGGTCCCTACTTTCTGTGACACTTTCACAAGTTAGAATGAAATATCAACGATAGGCACCCAGGAACAGCTCTACACACAGGTCTGGTTTTGTCAGTCTTCTCTACAATAAGAAGAGAGAGGCTGATTAAGACACATCCCTTCATCCTGACCAGGTGTTTTGCCATGGAATATGAGTTTTGCTCACTCAGGTCCTTTATACCTGCCTACAACTTGTCCAGGTATCATTTCTGCAAGGACCTTTGAGGTTCTCAGCAGGTGGACTGTCCCCTTCTTTCCTGTATTGTAAGAACAACTCTGTCCCTGCTCTTCTGTAAAATGAGATTGAGGGAACAGTGTATGTTTCGGGTTAATAACAGGTTCGATTTGTGTTAGGAATCATTCTGTGTGATGAATAATAGTGTTGGGGACCTTCGATATTTAAAAGAATATGGAGGTTAAATATAAGTATGAGAACAGAAATCTAGGTATGATTTGAAGCCCAGAAGGGCATTGAGCCCTTGATTGGGATAATTAGCTTTGAATTATATTCTGCAAAGATGTCTCAGTTAATTCAATACACAATGGCATAGGACTTTGTACCTTGGATGATTGAATGTAGAAGAGAACATCCAGTCAAAAAGGGATAGTCAGTAAGATTATGAAGCTAGTCGGTAGGTTTAGGAAGAAGAGTGAGTATTTGATTTGGACAAAAGTTCTTTAACAATAGGGTTTCGGTTAGAGAGTGAATGTAAAT
The DNA here is from genome assembly GCF_048772815.1 of Callospermophilus lateralis. NCBI lineage: Eukaryota > Metazoa > Chordata > Mammalia > Rodentia > Sciuridae > Callospermophilus > Callospermophilus lateralis. The sequence continues at coordinate 771,736 of NW_027514746.1, read as the reverse complement.
GTCAGCACATATGAAGAGTCAGTCACTATGATGAGCTGGGAAAAAATGTAGAAATGCAGATATCAATAGAGACATTATGAAATCAGGCAAAGTATAAAGTGAGTGATAGGATTAGACATTTTCAACAGGGTTGAGTTTGAATACATAATCTTTTGAAGAAAAAAATATGTAGTCACCAATAGGATTGACAGTTAAGAGCATTAGGCAACCTGGACATAGATGTTTTTAGTAATCCATGTTCACTTTTCATTTAGTCCTTCGTGCAATCATAACCATGACCATTACATTATTTGTCCAGAATATTACTGTGAAAAAATGTATATGTAGATCAGGTGACATGAGTATTTCGTCCACCATTTCTGGAAACAATATATTGAAGACGTAAAATTAGTATTGGGGGTACAAAGAGGTGCACCCTGTGTCTATGAATATAGAGATAAAGCATGAATAGACAATACTCTGAATAAATAATATAACTTGTTCAAACATTAAATAATATATTGAACTGATATCTGGAAAATTACAGGAAATCTTATATTGATATACAATCATTCATTCCCACCAATTATACATCTAATGGTAATATTAGTGTTTTGGTTTATCATGAACAGTGTGTGAGTTTTGCTTCAAAAGTGATTATGGAAATCGAAAATAATATGTTTGGAAAGAAGTCTCATGAAAAGACCTTTCAGGAAACCTGGAGGAATGCATATATTGTAAAGCAGGAAGCGATTGAAATTCAATCAAATGCCTATAAATTTGCTAATTTGTGGATGAAATATATATCCTATGATGTGCATAAACTCATGAAATAGTAATGTACCATTGTTGAATAAAAATGAACGTCAAAATACACATCATGTCCCATAGGAATCTACTGGCATTGATTTTAAACTGTAGAAATATTAGGATTCTCGTGCATTATTCACCGAATTTAGTTATCTCTTTTTTTAAATTTTTATATATGGTTGTTCAAAACATTACATAGTTCTTGATAAATAATATTTCACACTTTGATTTATGTGGGTTATGAACTCCCATTTTTGCCCCGTATACAGATTGCAGAATCACATCAGTTACACATCCATTGATTCATATATTGCCATACTAGTGTCTGTTGTATTCTGCTGCCTTTCCTATCCTCTACTATCCCCCCTCCCCTCCAGTCTCCTCTCCTCTTCTCTCTCTACCCCCTATACAGTAATAAATTTCTCCCCCTTGTATTATTTTTCCCTTTCCCCTCACTTCCTCTTGTATGTAATTTTGTATAACCCTGAGGTTCTCCTTCCATTTTCATGCAGTTTCTCTTCTCTCTCCCTTTCCCTTCCACCTCTCATCCCTGTTTAATGTTAATCTTCTTCTCATGCTCCTCGTCCCTACTCTGTTCTTAGTTATTCTCCTTATATCAAAGAAGACATTTGGCATTTGTTTTTTAGGGATTGGCTAGCTTCACTTAGCATAATCTGTTCTAATGCCATCCATTTCCCTGAAAATTCTATGATTCTGTCATTTTTTAATGCCGAGTAATACTCCATTGTTTATAAATGCCACATTTTTTTCATTCATTCTTCTATTGAAGGGCATCTAGGTTGGTTCCACAGTCTTGCTATTGTGAATTGTGCTGCTATGAACATCGATGTAGCAGTGTCCCTGTAGCATGCTCTTTTTAGGTCTTTAGGTTTTAGACCGAGAAGGGGAATAACTGGGTCAAATGGTGGTTCCGTTCCCAGCTTTCCAAGAAATCTCCATACTGCTTTCCCATTTGCCTGCACCAATTTGCAGTCCCACCAGAAATATACAAGTGTACCTGTTTCCCCAGATCCTCGCCAGCACTTGTGATTGTTTGACTTCATAATGGCTGCCAATCTTACTGGAGTGAGATGGTATCTTAGGGTGGTTTTGATTCACATTTCTCTGACTGCTGGAGATCGTGACCATTTTTTCATGTACTTGTTGATTGATTTTATGTCCTCCTCTGAGAAGTGTCTGTTCAGGTTCTTGGCCCATTTGTTGTTTGGGTTATTTGTTATCTTATTGACTAATTTTTTGAGTTCTTTGTATACTCTGGATATTAGTGCTCTATCTGAAGTGTTAGGAGGAAAGATTTGTTCCCAGGATGTGGGCTCCCTATTTTCCTCTCTTACTGTTTCTTTTGCTGAGAAAAAACCTTTTTAGTTTGAGTAAGTCCCATGTGTTGATTCTAGTTATTAACGCTTGTGCTATGGGTGTCCTATTGAGGAATTTGGAGGCGACCCCACAGTATGTAGATCGTAGCCAACTTTGTCTTCTATCAGACACCATGTCTGATTTGATATCAAGCTCCTTGATCCATTTTGAGTTAACTTTTGTGCATGGCGAGAGAAAGGGATTCAGTTTCTTTTTGTTACATATGGATTTCCAGGTTTCCCAGCACCATTTGTTGAAGATGCTATCATTCATCCATTGCATGCTTTTAGCCCCTTTATCAAATGTAAGATAGTTGTATTTTTTGGATTGGTTTCTGTGTCCTTTATTCTGTACCATTGGTCCACCCACCTGTTTTGGTACCAGTACCATGCTATTTTTGTTACTATTGTTCTGCAGTATAGTTTGAAGTCTGGTATCCCTATACCGACTGATTCACACTTCCTGCTTAGTGTTGTTTTTGCTATTCTGGGTCTTTTATTTTTCCATATGAATTTCATGATTGCTTTCTCTATTTCTACAAGAAATGCCGTTGGGTTTTGATTGGCATTGCACTAAACCTATAGAGAACTTTTAGTAATATCGCCATTTTGATGATGTTAGTTCTGTCTATCTATGAACAGGGTACATTTTTACATCTTCTAATATCTTCCTCTATTTTTCTCTTTAGGTTTCTGTAGTTTTCCTTGTATAAAACTTGCACCTCTTTTGTTAGGTTGATTCCCAATTATTATTATTTTTTTTTAGTATATTGTGAATGGAGTGGTTGTCCTCATTTCCGTTTCAGAGGATTTGTCACTGATATTCAGGAATGTCTTTGATTTATGAGTGTTGATTTTATATCCTGCCACTTTGCTGAATTCATTTATTTGCTCTATTAGTTTCTTTGTAGACCCTTTTGGGTCTGCTAGGAATAGAATCATGTCATCTGCAATAGTGATAATTTAAGTTCTTCTTTTCCTATTTATATGCCTTTAATTTCTTTCATCTCTCTAATTGCTCTGGCCAGTGTTTCGAGAACTATGTTGAACAGAAGTGGTGAAAGAGGGCATACCTGTCTTGTTCCAGATTTTAGGGGAATGCCTTCAATTTTTCTCCATTCAGAAGTATGCTAGCCTGAGACTTAGCATAGATTGCTTTTACAATATTGAGGTATGTTCCTGTTATCCCTAGTTTTTCTAGAATTTTGAACATAAAGGGATGCTGTACTTTGTCGAATGCTTTTTCTGCATCTATCGAGATGATCATATGGTTCTTATTTTTAAGTCTATTGATGTGATGAATAACATTTATTGATTTCTGTATATTGAACCAGCCTTGCATCCCACGGATGAATCCTACTTGATCATGGTGCACAATTTTTTTGATATGCTTTTGTATCTGATTTGCCAGAATTTAATTGAGGATTTTTGCCTCTAGGCTCATTAGAGATATTGGTCTGTAGTTTTCATTCTTTGAAGTGTCTTTGTCTGGTGTAGGAATCAGAGTGATGTTGACCTCATAGAATGAATTTGGAAGTTCTCCCTCTTTTTCAATTTCCTGAAATAGCTTGAAAAGTATTGGTATTAGTTCCCCTTTAAAGGTTTTGTAAAACTCTGCTGTATACCCATCAGGTCCTGGGCTTTTCTTACTTGGTAGTGTTTTGATGGTTTTTTCTATTTCCTCAATTGATATTGGTCTGTTTAGGTTGTCTATATCCTCCTGACTCAATCTGGGCAGATCATATGACTTAAGAAATTTATCGATGCCTTCACTGTCTTCTATTTTATTAGAGTACAAAGATTCAAAATAATTTCGGATTATCTTCTGTATATCTGAAATATCTGTTATGATATTGTCTTTTTCATCCTGTATGCTAGTAATTTGAGTTCTCTCTCTTTTTGTCTTCGTTAGCATGGCTAAGGGTCTGTAGATTTTTTTTATTTTTTCAAAGAACCAAATGGGTTGATGTGTCTGCTGTGCTTGCAGGCTGCTAGTCCTGTTCCGCCGGTCAGTTGCAGGTCTGCCTACCCTGCGGGAGCGGGTGGTGGCTCTGCTTTGGCCCTACTGCAATTGGGGTGTCGTGACTACCATGCTGGCAGATCGCTGGGCCTGTTCCGGGTGCGGGCAAACACTCTGCTCTGCCCCTACTCCAATTGGGTTGACGTGACTACCACGCCGGTGGGCCGTTGTGCTTGTACTGGGCGCGGGAGAAAGCTCTGCTCTGCCACTACTCCAATTGGGGTGTCATGTCTACCATGGTGGCAGGCCTCTGGGCCTGTTCCGAAGGTCAGTCACTGGTCTGCTTTTGTGGCGGGCGCGGGGGGCAGCATGCTTGGCCCCTACTACAATTTGGGTGACGTGACTACCACACCAGCTGGTGGCTGGGCCTGATCCGGGAGCAGGCAGTGGCACTGCTCTTTCCCTACTCCATTTGGGGTGACGTGGGTACCACGCCTGCGGGCCTGATGAATCTTCCTCTATGTTTCTAGAGAGAATTACGGAGGCATATAGGAGATATACTCCTTTCGATCCTCATGCAGAGGATCAAAAATCATCTGTCACAATGGCCTTTATTGGGCATGCTACCTTGGATATTTAAAGAAAGTTACAATGCTTAGATGGATTACAAGATATGACTTTGAGAGATTTAGTCAGAGAAGCCGAGAAAGTATACTATAAGAGAGAAACTGAGGAAGAGAAGGGAGCAAAAGGAGGATAAAAGAAACAAAAGACAGACTAAGGAGTTGACTAAGGTCCCGGTCACAATAACAAAAAGGCCAGAAATTAAGAAACAGGGAGACAGGAAGGGATACCTGGTCCCACGCCAGAGGCCACCCCTGACCTCAGATCAATGTGCCTACTGTAAAGAAAGAGGACACTGGGTTCAAGAGTTCCCTAGAAAGAGGCAGCCACGCCAGCCAGCCTTTCTGACTCTTCAGCATGACTACGAAAGTCGGGGCTCAGATCCCCTCCCTGAGCTCAGTGTATCTTTTGAAGTGGAGGAGACACCAGTAAACTTTGAAGTGGATACAGGGGCAATAAACTCAGCCCTTAAGGCCCCATTGGGCCCTCTATCAAATAAAAGGTCTCTAGTTCAAGGGGCTAATGGCAGTAAATATCGGACTTGTATAACTAAGAGGATCATGGACCTGGGGAAAGGAAAAATCCATCACTCCTTTTTAGTAATCCCAGAATGCCTGGCAGACTTTTGCTGTACGTCATGGGGATGTGAGCATACAGGGGCTGCCTGATGGAACACAAACTCCTCATCAAATTCAGTACACAGCATAGGCCATATTACCAATTAGATAACCAAAACCGATGGCCCCCAGAGGGGTCTCTTGATCCTCAAATTCTGCGTGACCATTTTTTTTAAAGAGAGAGGTGAGAGAGAGAGAGACAGAGAGAATTTTTAATATTTATTTTTTAGTTTTTTGCTGGACACGACATCTTTGTTTGTATGTGGTGCTGAGGATCGAACCTGGGCCGCACGCATGCCAAGCGAGCGTGCTACAAATGAGCCACATCCCCAGCCCTGTGTGACCTTTTTAACTTCTGCAAGTGCTCAAAAGGGTGAAAGGAGATTCCCCTATGGGCATGCCTTTTCCATCCTTCACTCATATCCTGAACTATGCTTATCCAATCAATCCTCACCTTCAGCCTTGTGCTCCAGAGTCTCTGCTGTCACTCTCACCTCAGCAACCTGATTTCTCCCCTCCAATTATTAGATCAAAAACCCAAATCTCTGCTGGTTCTCAGACCATCACCATCTTGCTGAAGTAGCAGGTACTCAGGTTCCCATCCACCGACTCACTCCTCTCTTCTCCTGTCCGTGCCCGCCCCGGGTCCCACCAGGTCCTCTTACCAGCTAACACAAAGCTGAAACTAGCTGAGGAGAGCCCTCAGACTCCTATCAAAGATGTAATGAAAATGGCCTTTAAAGTTGCTTTGTCATCACTGAAAACAGTTTACTAAAAATTTAAAGTCCCTCACATGCATTTTGGGATACTCACTCTTGTCTTCCCCTCTGCTCTACCTGTTCTACAGCTCAAGTTTTTGTTGCTAGGAAAATCCCAAACCCCTTTCCCATTATTCTTTTACATCTCTCCTTCCTTATTCTCAGATCCTCGGAGCTGCTGTCAGCCCCACCTTCCCTGTCTTCCCCTTCTGTACCAGGCCTACAGAAAATTCTTAACTGACTTTCTACAGAAGTCTTCACCATGGCTGACTTTAGGACTTTCAGCAAAAGAGTCCCTATAAAAGAGTTCAATGTAGATAAACTTCCTCTTTTAGTGTTGCCTTGTTCTACTTGGCCACTGGCTAAAAAAATAAGCACTTCTATGCTAGACACCCCATTACTTGTTTTCCACAAAATAATGAACAAGGCCTCTGGCCATGAGCTGGGGCTTTACAGAGATGGCTATATTTCTAAGATAAAGAAGTTACCATCAGGGCTCCATGGTAACAGCTGTCAGGGGTGAAAAATAAGAAAGGTAGGAAAAAGCTCTTTCCCTCCCAGGTGTCCTTGAAAAGTTAACTTGCCCAGAACTGAGGTAAAAACAGAAACAACAACGGCTTTTTTGAACTTCTGAAGACTGTGAACTTCTGAGCCCCTTCCCTTACATGTTGGGTACAAAATTCTGAAACTACCTAAACTTGAGTTTCAGGAGAATAATTGATTACAACAGAAGCAATGCCCTCTGAATCTGGTTGCAACCAAATAGGACGGTTTCCCTGTCTTCGTTGCTATCTTAGGTACCTTGCCTTGTCCGTCCCTACAACAGCATAATTGTATATAATTAAACATTGTTTATGTTTTAAAGAAATTGTCAACAGATGTGATTAATTGTGTAATGGTGCAGATGTTTCCCAGAGTGCTCTGTCATGATGCAGGTTCATTTGAAAATGAAATAGAGGGGCATACAACCCGTTTCCACTGGGGACATATATCCCTCACTTTAGCCATCCTATTCGGAATAGGAGTTGCTTCAGGGGTGGGCACAGGAACCATTGCCCTCGTCCATGGGACACAACAAATGACCCAATTAGAAGAAGCAATAGACCAAAACTAAGATATTAGATACCTCCATCAGAGCTTTGCATGAATTTTTAACCTCTCTCTCTGAAGTTGTTTTACAGAACAGGCGAATGACACAAAACACACACACACACACACACAGAAAAAAAAATAGCAAAATATATGTCAATCAAAATTTTCATAAAATATATATCATAAAAAGATCCAAAAATATTCATTTTACTGAACATGGATTTATGTATAATGTTGTTCAACTAGCAAGCTCACCCATTGGTTGAATATTCAGTTCCAACACGGTTAATTAGGAGTGATCTCTTTTCACAATTTGTATCTGCCAACTCATCCACCTCACAAGAATGTATGTGTGGTACCAGGTATGATTCTATATATCCATATAAAAATATATGTGCTGAATAGGCTACAGAGAAAGGGAGACAGGAATTCACAATTTTTTAACTTTAAAAACACATGGAGAACTATTTCAACAAAAAATTGACTAGATTTAACTCCTACTCTGTATCATGCAAAAGGCAAGTCCAAATATACACCATGCCTCCTCTAAACTGCCTGTATTTCTATTCATGGCAATACTTCTCTGAGTTCAGTTCCAGAACGCAGTCTTTAAGGGAAATCCCAACAGAGTTCAAGCCCAGGTGGACCAAGATATTTCTTACAACCACCACACAAATGACCACAATTAAAAACAAAACACTCAAACATGGTCCTCATCTTCTTCCATATAGTCACTCATCGTAACCTCTGTCTGGAGGTTTCCATGAAGGGCTCACCCAAAGACAGTGTCCAAATAAACTCCCTTGCCCCTCATTTGCCTAAAGTCATGTTGGCCTGGACACCCTTTCTGTGAACCAGGAGTGATCAAATAAGCCTCCCGTTAATACTGCTCTGTTTCTCCAATTTGAGGCCTACTGACTTTCAAGTATAGATTCTTTATGTTATTTGGAGTCATACGAAAACCTAAGCACCTCTGCAGTGATTTGAAGAACTCATTTGACCCAAGGAATACCTATTCTCACTTGATGGAGGTCAGCAACCTAACAGAGGAAGACGAGAGACTTCATCCACAATGACTGATCTTTTGGCAATTATGGTTTTGGGTGCACACATGGGATCATTTTTAGATCCATCAGCTGCTGAGAATCAAAGTCACAGCCACATACAAGGCCAAGAGTCTAATTAAGACACATCCCTTTCCAAAGCAACTAAGAAAGAGCCACAAGTGATGCCCATTCATTTCCATTTGAAAACTGTTTCCTTCAGGCTTCACAAAGGGGTGGCCTGAGGCAAAGACCTTCCTGATATTCAGGGCAACAGAACAATAGGTAAGCAAAAGGCCAAAAGCAGGGTATATCCACTGAGACTTTCCTGGTCACACTGATATCTGAGTTTTCTGAGATGCTGGCCATTCCCTTCAGCTATCCTGTACATGGCCATGTCACCGACCTTGGAGTTGTTGCATATCTTGGACACAAAACCATGAGCCTATTCTGGAGAGTGGCCAGAATTCAGAAGAAAACAGGGATTTAGGAAGGTAATAGGCATTGCTCATCCATAAGGCAAGCCGCACTCCATTTATAAATTAGGCAGGATGCATAATGGGAAGCTTTCTACTAGACAGGACACATCCATTGTTGCATTCTCTTTTCTCATGTCTACAACCACGGACACAGTGGGATACACAGACATAGAAACACTCATTTTGTCAAACGACTTACTAGAAACAGTTCACTCCAAATCAAACAAACCGCCTTCCCTACCTATTCTCAGAATATGAGACAAAACAACAAACCCACACTCACAAAGGCACCTCCTTCCCTCAAGTAGTTCTGTGACTCTCCGGAGTTAACTCTGACTGGTGGGCCATATTATGTTCCCCCGAAATGGCGTGTCCTCTATCAGATCTGCTTTCCTTGACCAACTCTGTAAAGTTGTCAGGAAAAAGTGGCGAGCCACTACCTGCTTTCTCAGGAAAAGTACCTCTTCAGTGCTCTCCTGGTATTTGGCTATACTCACATCATTAGGTACCGAGAAAGACTGACTCTGTCCTTGGAAAATCCAATCAAGTGAGCCCACAGGGACTTGGACTGGGATTGCCTCTCGGTGTCTTGGTTCTTGGATAGCAAGTTCAGAGAGTTCCATCACCAAGGAAATTAGATATGTCACTTTCTTTGGAACTGAATGAGGCCACTGCCTTGGCACCCCTTTTTCCTAACAGTTGCTTCCAAGGGTCCCATGAGATGGAGGCTGCCCCTACTTCCTGTGACACTTTCACAAGTTAGAATGGTATATCAACCATAGGCACCCATGAACAGCTTTCCACACAGGCCTGATTTGGTCCATCTTCTCTACAATAAGAAGAGAGAGGCTGATTAAGACACATCCCTTCATCCTGACCAGGTTGTTTGCCATGGAAGATGACTTTTGCTCTCTCAGGTCCTTCATAGCTGCCTATAACTTTTCCGGGTATCATTTCTGTATGGACCTTTGAGGTTTTCAGCAGGTGGAAGGTCCCCTACTTTCCTGTATTGTAAGAACAACTCCGTCCCTGTTCTTCTGTAAAATGAGATTGAGGGAACAGTGTATGTTTAGGGTTAATAACAGGTTCAATTTGGGTTAGGAATCATTCTGTGAGATGAATAATGGTATTGGCAACCTGTGAGATTTACAAGAATGTAGAGGTGAAATATAAGTATGAAAATAAAAATCTAGGTATAATTTGAAACCCAGAAGGGCATTGGGCCCTTGATTGGGATACTTAGCTTGATTTATGTTCTCTAAAGATGTCTCAGATAATTCAATATACAATGGCATAGGACCTTGTACCTTGGATGATTGAACGTAGAAGAGAACATCCAGTAAAAAGGGATAGTCAGTAGGTTTAGAAAGATTGTCGGTAGGTTTAGGAAGAAGAGCGATTATAGGATTAAGACCAAAAGTTCTTTAGCAATATGGTTTCGGTTAGAGAGTGAATGTAAATGTCGGCACATATGAAGAGTCAGTCACTATGATAAACTGGGAAAATATGTAGAAATGCAGATATCAATAGAGACATTATTGCATCAGGCAAAATATAAAGTGAGTGATAGGATTAGACATTTTCAACAGGGTTGAGTTTGAATATATAATCTTAGGAAGAAATAAATATGTTGTCACCAATAGGATTGACATTTGAGAGCATTAGGCAGCATGGACATGGATGTTTCTATTAATCCATGTTCACTTTCCTTTTAGGCTTTGGTACAGTCATAAGTGTGACCTTTACATTTTTTTTCAGAATATTATTGTGATAAAATGTATATGTAGATCAGGTGACATAAGTATTTCTTCCACCATTTCTGGTAGCAATATATTGAAGACGTAAAATTAGTATTGGGGGTCCAAAGAGGTGTACACTGTGTCTATGAATATAAAGATAAAGCATGAATAGAACATACTGTGAATAAATAATATAACTTGTTCCAACTATAAATAATGGATTGAACTGATATCTGAAAAATTACAGGAAATGTTATATTGATATACAATCATTCTTTCCAAAATGGTATACATATAATGGTAATATTAGTGTTTTGGTTTATCACGAAGGGTGTGAGTTTTACTTCACCAGTGATTATGGAAATCGAAAATAACTTGTTTGGAAAGAAGCGTCATGAAAAGACGAGTTCAGAAACCCTGATAATACTTGTGTTCTGAAACAGGAATTGATTAAAGTTGAAACAAATGCCTGTAAATTTGTGAACTTGTGGATGAAATATATATCGTATGATGTGCAAAAACTGAAGAAATAATAATGTACCAGTGTTGAAAACAAATGAACCTCAAATTACATATCATGTCCCATAGGAATCTACTTGCATTGGTGGTAAACTGGGTCAGTTACTGTAAAATTATTAGAATTTGTAGGCACCATTCACTGAAGTTTGTTTTCAGTACTAGGAAACAAATATGTATTTCAGGTGGATGAATATTTCGGAAAATAATCTTGTGAAAAGTTGATTATAAATCCATATACATGAACATGAATGAATTTAGAAAGTGTATATAAGACACATATATTTTATATATTGAAAAATCTGAATAGTGTGTGTGTGTGTGTATATATATATATATATATATATATATATATATATATATACACACACACACACACATACAAACTACACACAGACATTAAAAAGCAGCAATATATATGAAAATCAAAATTCATCAGGAAATATATATCATACACAGATGCAAAAATAATTATTTTACTGAACATGAGTATATGTATAATGTTGTTCTACTAGAAAGCTCCCCTATTGTTTGAATCTTCAGTTCTAACAGCGTTTAAGAGGAGTGATCTCTTCTCACAATTTGAATCTGCGAAGTGAGAAACCTCACAAAAATGTACGTGGGATTCCTGGTAGGATTCTATATGTGCATATAAATATACATGTGTGAATTGGCTACAGAGAAAGGGAAACAGGATTTCACACATTTGTTATCTTTAAAAACACATGGAGAACTATTTCAAATAAAAATTGACTAGATTTATAACTCCTACCATATATAATGCAAAAGGCAAGTCCAACTATAAAAGATGCCTCCTCTGAACTGCTTGAATTTCTATTCTGTTTGGGTTATTTTTCTCCATTATATTAGGATGAGTTGTCTGATTCTAGTAGGTATGGGTTAGTGTCAGGGATTCAGTATTTCAAAAGGAAAATTGGAAAATGATTTCAATGTGTAAGCAAATATGTGCTTCACAAATATCTGTTAAGGTCTGATATCCTCTCACTCTCATCCAGAAAAATGCCTTGACATTACCTTCACCCCAGGTAAAACATAATTAGAGGAGAAGAGTTAGAAAATCAGTGAATACATATCTGGAATGGAAAATGCTCAAGAGTTCATAACCATGGAGGTGGTAGAGGAGTTTCCAAAAGTAAGGGACAGGGTAAACACAACACAAACAGGGAGCTCTGAGAGCCTAAAAACTTTTTGAGAAACTGCCTCTGAGTTTGGGCACTTGAAATATATGTTGTTGTCAGGAGATTTGGCTTCTTTAGTAGTGAGACCATCAAAGCTGGTTCTGCATCTATGTGACCTGAAGGACATGGTTTCTTATTTTCCAATGAAGATGAGGCAGCAATGCTGAATCCTCTCTTTGTAGGTAAACTGTGACCACTGAGGGCTAAGTGTCTCTCCCTGTTGACTGCGAAGCCATTTGGTCCTCCTACACTTTTTGTGGTGTTTTTCCTGCTGCACTGGGAGTTTGGTATTTGCTTCACGAAATACCAGGAGCTCAACTGGGACATATTGCTGGAGGGAGTTCTGTCACGTGTGTTGGGTCAGGGTCTGCAGGAGAATGCACCAACCAGGCTTCTATCCCTCCTAGCTTGCCCCATTGCCCCCTCGTCCATATCAACCTGATTCAGAACATTGACCTGAAACCTCACCATATAACAAGATGCCTTTACATATAAGGGACTGCTGGCTGCACCATGTCAGTCACAAGCCATTTGGAATCCAATGGTAGATCCTCATGGCCCTACCACTGATGTTTCATCACACACCTGCCCACCACTGCTCTAGGCCCACTACTCAGCAGGCTCCAACTTACTGGCATCTCTGTTCTACACCATTTTCATGAAACCCAGTCAATCAAGGCATTGTCTGGTATACTCATGATCAGCAACAGGACATCCAAATGTTCTCCAGTGCCACCTGGTTGTGGGAACTTCCAAAAATTCATGGTATTTATCAAGCCATTTTTCAAGGATGAAGTTGGAGAAACTCTGGGTTTCAATTCATTCAGGAACCACTAAATGTTGAGGAAGCTAATTTAAATGAAAACTCTGGAGAACTCTCACAGGCAAGGCTTCCCAAAGAGTGGGGAAAAGGTCACATGAAGCCAGGCACATTGAGGTGTAAAATGTGAGGTCCATGTGTGTTTTGACTCTCAACTATGGCTGCAAGTTTTTCACAATTATATCATGTGATATGCTGGCTGAGATTCCCAGTGCTCTGTGGAAAGCCAGATCTCAGTTTCCAAGGGCAACTCTCATGCGTGGCCTCCTAAAATCCCAAAACAATTCATGGCAATACTCCTCTGAGGTGAGTTCCAGAACTAAGTCTCTATGGGGAATCACACCAGAGTTCAAGCCCAGGTGGACCCAGACATTTCTTCCAACCGCCACACAAATGACCACAATTAAAACCAAAACACTCCCACATGGCCCTCATCTTCTTCCATATATTCACTCATCATGACCTCTGGCTGGAGGTTTCCATGAGGGGTGCAGCCATTGGTAGTGTCCAAAATAATCTCACTTGCCCCTCATTTGCCTAAAGTCAGGGTGCCCTGGACACTCTTAATATGAACCAGGAGTGGTCAAATAAGCCTGCCGTTCATGCTGCTCTGTTTCTCCAATTTGAGGCCTACTGACTTTCAGGTATGGAATATTTATGTGAAATAGAGTCATGAGAAAAGCCAAGCACCTCGGCAGAGATTTCAAGAACTCATTTGACCCAAAGGATCAGTATTCTCACTTGATGGATGTCAGGAACCTAACAGAAGAAGGCGAGAGACTTCAACCACAATGACTGATCTTTTGGCCATTTTGGTTTTGGATGCGCACATGCGATCATTCTTTGGATCCATCATGTGCTGAGAATAAAAATCACAGCCACATACAAGGCCAAGAGGCTAATTCAGACACATCCCTTTCCAAAGCAATTAAGCAAAGAGCCACAGGTGATGCCTATTCATTTCAAATTTAAAACTGTTTTCTTCAGGCTTCACAAAGGGGTGGCCTGAGGCAAAGACCTTCCTGACATTCAGGGCAACAGAACATAAGGTAAGCAAAAGGCCCAAAGCAGGGTTTCTCCACTGAGACTTTCCTGGTCACACTGATATCTGAGTTTTCTGAGATGATCTCCATTCTCTTCAGCTATCCAGTATATGGCCATGTCACAGAGCTTGGAGGTGGTACATATCTTGCACACAAATCCCTGAGCCTATTCTGGAGACTGGCCAGAATTCAGGAAGAAAACAGGAACTTAGGATGATAGCAGGTGTTGCCCATCGATAAGACAAGGTGCAGTCCATTCATAAATTGAGCAGGATGAATTATGGTAAGATTTATACTAGACAGGACACATCCATTAATGCATTCTCTTTTCTAATGTCTACAACAATGGACATAGTCGGATACACAAACATAGAAACACTCACCTTGTCAAATGACTTACTCGAAACAGTCCACTTCAATCCAAACAAACCGCCATTCCTACCTTTTGTTAGAACATGAGGCAAAACCACAAACCCACACCCACTCCCATAATGGCACCTCCTTCCCCCATGTAGATCTGTGACTATCTGGAGTGTCCTCTAACTGCTCGGCCATACTATATTCCTTCGAAATAGTCTGTCCTCTCTCAGGTCTGGTTTCCTTGGCTAACTCTGTGAAGTTGTCAGGAAATAGTGGTGAGCCACTACTGGCTTTCTCAGAAAAGGTACCTCTTCAGTGCTCTCCTGGCATTTGGCCATCCTCACATTAGTAGGTACCAAGAAATACTGACTCTGTCCTTGGTAAATCCAAACAAGTGAGACCACTGTGACTGGGAATGGGATAGCGTCTGGGTGCCTGGCCACTAGGATACAAAGATCATAGAGTTCCATCACCAAGGAAATGAGGTATGTCACTTTCTTTGGAATTGAATGAATGAGGTCACTGCCTTGGCAACCAGTTTGTCCTAACACTTGCTTCCAAGGGTCCCATGAGATGGAGGCTGCTCCTACTTCCTGGAACACTTGCACAAGTTAGAATGTTATATCAACCATAGGCACCTGGGAACAGCTCTCCACACAGGTCTGGTTTAGTCCATCTTCTCTAACATAAGTAGAGAGAGGCTGATTCAGACACATCCCTTTATCCTGACCAGGTTGTTTGCCATGGAATAGGACTTTTGCTCTCTCAGGTCTTTCATACCTCCCTACAACTTCTCCAGGTATCATTTCTGCATGGACCTTTGAGGTTTTCAGCAGGTGGAAGGTCCCCTAATTCCATGTATTTTAAGAACAACTCTGTCGTTGCTCTTCTGTAAAATGAGATTGAGGGAACAGTGTATGTTTAGGGTTAATAACAGGTTCAATTTGGGTTAGGAATCATTCTGTGCGATGAATAATGGTATTGGGAACTTGCGATAATTAAAAGAACATAGAGGTGAAATATAAGTATGGAAACAGAAATCTAGGTATGATTTGAAGCAGAGGACCTTGTACCTTGGTAGATTTAATGTAGAAGAGAACATCCAGTTAAAAATGGATAGTCGGTAGGATTAGGAAGATAGTCGGTAGGTTTAGGAAGAAGAGTGAGTATAGTATTTGGACCAAAAGTTCTTTAGCAATAGGGTTTCGGTTAGAGAATGAATGAAAATGTCAGCACATATGAAGAGTCAGTCACAATGATGAACTGGGGAAAATAAGTAGGAAGCAGTTATCAATAGAGACATTATGAAATCAGGCAAAGTATAAAGTGAGTTATAGGATTAGACATTTTCAACAGGGTTTAATTTGAATATATAATCATTGGAAGAAACAAATATGTTGTCACCAATAGGATTGACATTTGAGAGCATTAGGCAACCTTCACATGGATGTTTTTAGTTAAACATTTTCACTTTTCTTTTAGGCTTCGGTACAATCATAAGTGTGACCTTTACATTTTTTGTTCAGAATTTTACTGTGATAAAATATATATGTGGATCAGGTGACATGAGTATTTCTTCCACCATTTCTGGGAGCAATATTTTGAAGACATATACATTAGTGTTAGGGGTACACAGAGGTGTACCCTGTGTCTATGAATATAGAGATAATGCATGAATAGACCATCCTGTGAATAAATAATATAACTGGTTCCACTTCAAATAATGAATTGAATTGATATCTAAAAATATATAAGAAATCTTATATATATATATACATATATATATATATATATATATTTATATATATATATACACACACATACACACACGCACACGCACAGACATTAAAAAGTAGCAGTATAAGAGATCCAACATGGTGGCGGACATGGAGAAATCAAGTATCTGACCTCATTAGCTGCGCAGGCATAGGGAGTTGTAAACTGTCTAAATGCTGTTTGTTCAGAATCACTAGGCAATGCTGACCTGACGTGGATCTGGTGCGAACAGTCTGGGCCCCTGAGAAAACACACAGAGCCCGGATCGGCTGCATAGAAGCTCAGATTTGCCTGCTTCTTGTGACTCAGAACTAACGTTCCCTCTGAAATAACTGGTCGGCCCTTCTGAATTTACAGAGGTAAAAGGCCACTGGATTGAAATGGGGCTTTGGAGACACAGTCAGGACCCATCCATTGCATTGGTCACCTGGCAAAAGGAACGAATGGTCACCATTTGCATGGGATACCACCGTGGAAGAGAACTGATGTCATGGGCAGAGGAGATAACTTCATTGAAACCAGTACGACTGGTGTGTAATTCCCTATGCATCTCTCTCCACACAGCGGGGAAACATTAAGGGCCCCTCCCAGCTCTCCCTTAAGGGGCCCTCCCAGGTCTCCCGTGAGAAAGATGGGCAGACCGAGGGAATCATGTGTGCTGTGGGACTTGTGGCGTGGAATTCCTGGCTACCGCTCCTACCAGTGCTGACAACTGAGGTCTCTTACACCAGCTAATGTGGGCATGGATACCAGAGAGCAAGCAAATTTGCTGGGGGTTCCCAGCCCCAAGCTCTATAAACTTAGGGTCTGAGGGAGGCAAACAGGGAGAGAGTGCCAAGCGTTGATGAAAACAGGGCTACCAGGAGCAGAGACCTGACGTGTAGCAAGTATTGTGGTGAGCGTCACAGTTGAGCGGAGCCTGGCTTGAGGAAACACTAGAGAAGGTCCTAGGCACTCAGGATTAGAGACCCGCCCAGTCTGGGAGGAAGAGCTGCTGCACAGTGATTGGTTCCCACCTATTGAGAGGAGAAGCTTGGCCCAGTGAGCACAGCTCCACCTACTGGAAGAGAAGTTAATTGAACTCTATGACTGCATGTATTATTATTATTATTATTATTTTATTTTTATTTTTTTCTTTCATTTAAATTTTTTGTGTTGTTCTTTAACTTATTTTAATGTTTTTATTTTTTTAATTTTACTATTATTATTATTTTAAATTTTAATTTTCATTTTTTAATTATCATTATTATTTTAAAAAAATTATTTATTTCTTTATTTTCCATTTTTTTCTTTTGTCTTTTCATTTCTTTTCAATTTTCTTATTCCCCCATCCTTGAATTCTACCTGCCTATTCTCATTCTCTTTAGTGACTTCTTCCCATCCCTTCTAATATCTTTCCTCCCAAGCTTCAAATAAATTTATAAGAATAAGAAGTAACTCAGCACTCAAACAGAACAAGAAGTAACATGAGCAGCATCAAAAAGCAAGAAAGAAAAGGAGTACAAACAATGAAGGATAACCTAAATATTCAGGAGGACCTAGAATTATCAGAAAAATGGTCATATAAAGAACTCAAGGAATACCTTATACAGATGAAATGGAACCTTAAAGAGGATACGAGAGAGCAAATAAATACAGTGAAAGAACACATTGAAAATGAATTACATAAACAGATAAAAGAAGAAGTTAATCTTCTTTATCAGGAGATAGAGATTATAAATATTCAAAGAATATTTCTAGAAATGAAGGAAACGATAAACCAAATTAAAAACTCAATTGAGAGTATCACTAACCGTGTGGAGCAAGTAGAAGACAGAATGTCACATAATGAAGACAAAATATATCATCTTGAAAAGAGTCTAGCCAACACAGAAAGGCTGGTAAAAAATCACGAGAAAAACATCCAAGAGATATGGTATAACATAAAAAAAACAAACTTATGAGTCATCTGGTTAGAGGAAGGTACAGAGATTCAAACTATGGGAATGAAAATTTTCCAGAAATAAAAAAGGAAATGGATATACAAATTGAAGATGCTTACAGGACACAGAGCACACAAAATCACAGTAGACCAACGCCAAGACACATTGTTATGAAGCTATCCAATATACAGAACAAAGAGAAAACTTTAAAAGCTTCAAGAGAAAGGAGGAAGATTACATTCAGGGGTAAACCAATAAGGTTAGCAACCTATTTTTCATCACAGACACTGAAAGTGAGAGGATCCTGGAACAACGTATTTCAAACATTGAAAGACAATGGATGCCAAACAAGAATTCTGTATCCAGCAAAATTCAGCTTCAGGTACGACAACGAAATAAAAATCTTTCATGATAAACAAAGGTAAAAGAATTTGCAGCCAGAAAACCACCATTGCAAAGTGTCTTGAGCAAAACACTACACGAGAAAGAAATGAAAAACAACAACCAAAACCATCAGTGGGAAGTGCCTCAGTAATGACAGAGGGCGGGGGAAAAGCTAATCATGGATAAACAAAGTAAATTTTAAAAAGCGATAAATATTCAAAAATGGCTGGCAGTAGAAACCATATATCAATAGTTACACTAAACATTAATGGCTTAAACTCTCCAATAAAGCAACATAGGCTTGTAACTTGGATTCAAAAAACAAATCCAACAATATGTTGCCTCCAGGAGACATATCTGAATGGAAAAGACATACACAGGCTGAAGGTGAAAGGTTGGGAAAAAATATACCATGCACACGGTCCTCATAAGCAAGGAGTGGTGGCCATCCTCAAATCGAATTAAATCGACTTCAAGACTAATTTAATCAAAAGGGATAATGAAGGAAATTATATACTGTTAAAAGGAACCATTCACCAACAAGACATAAAAATTATCAATATTTACGCACCATTAAATGGTGCTGTGACGTTCATAAAACAAATTCTCCTCAAGTTCAAGAATCAAATAGCCCACAACACAATAATTATGGGTGACTTCAACACACCTCTCTCACCATTGGACAGATCCTCCAAATAAAAGTTGAATAAAGAAACTATAGAACTCAATATCACAATCAATAACATTGACTTAACTGACATATATAGAATATATCAACCATCATCAAGTGGATATAATATTTTTTAGCAGCACATGGATCCTTCTAAAAAATAGACCATATATTATGCCATAGAGCAACCTTCAGTAAATATAAAGGGTGGACTTAATACCATGAATTTTATTGGATTGTAATGGAATGAATCTGGAAACCAATGAAAAAGAAGGAAGGAAAAATCCTACATCACATTGAAAATGAACAACATGTTACTGAATGATTAATGTGTTACAGAAGACATAAATGAGAAAATCAAAAAATTCTTCAAGATAAATGAAAATACAGAAACAACATATCGGAGTCTATGGGACACAATGAAAGGTGTTTTAAGAGGGAAATTCACCACCTTGACGTCATTCCTCAAAAATAGGAAAGAATAACAAATAAATGAGCTCACACTTCATCTCAAAGCCCTAGAAAAGGAAGAGCAAAACAACAGCAAATGTAGCAGAAGGCAAGAAATAACTAAAATCAGAGCGGAAAACAACAAAATTGAAACAAAAGAAACTATTGAAAAAATTACAAAACTAAAGCTTGGTTCTGCAAAAAATAAATAAGAAGGATAGACCCTTAGCATCCCTTTATGTTCAAAACATTTGAAAAACTAGAGATAACAGGAATTTACCTCGACATTGTAAAAGCTATTTATGTTAAGCCTCAGGCTAGCATTATTCTGAATGAAGAAAAATTGAAGCATTCCCTCTAAAATCTGGAACAAGACAGAGATGTCCTCTACCACCACTTCTATTCAATATAGTTCTCGAAACACTGGCCAGAGCAATTAGACAGATGAAAGAAATAAAAGGCATGAAAATAGGAAAAGAATAACTTAAATTATCACTACTTGCAGCTGATATGATTCAATATATAGAAGACCCAAAAGGGTCTACAAAAAAAACTACTAGAAGTAAGAAAGGATTTCAGCAATGTGGCAGGATATAAAATCAACATTCATAAGTCAAAGGCATTTCTGTATATCAGTGACAAAACTTCTGAAACGGAAATGAGAAAAAAAAAAACACTCCATTCACAATATCCTCAAAAAATAAAACTAAAATCCTTGGGAATCAACCTAACAAAAGAGGTGAAAGATTTATACAATGCAAACTACAGAACCCTAAAAAGAGAAGTAGAATAAGATCTTAGAAGATGGAAAAATATACACTGTTCATGGATAGGGAGAACTAATATCATCAAAATGGTGATATTCCTAAAAGTTCTCTATAGGTTTAATGTAATGCCAATCAAAATCCTAACGGCATTTCTTGTAGAAATAGAGAAAGCAATCATGAAATTCATATGGAATAATAAAAGATCCAGAATAGCAAAAGCAATTCTAACCAGGATGTGTGAATCAGGCGGTATAGCGATACCAGATTTCAAACTAAATTTCAGAGCAATAGTAACAATGACAGCATGGTACTGGTACCAAAACAGGCGGGTGGACCAATGGTACAGAATGGAGGACACAGAGATTAATCCACAATGCTACAACAATCTTCTATTTGATAAAGGAGCTAAAAGCATGCAATGGAGGAAGGATAGCATCTTCAACAAATGGTGCTGGAAAAACTGGAAATCCATATGTAACAAAATGAAACTGAATCCCTTTCTCTTGCATGCACAAAAGTTCACTCAAAATGGATCAAGGGCCTTGATATCAAAACAGAGACATGGCGTCTGATAGAAGAAAAAGTTGGCTACGATCTACATACTGTGGGGTCGGGCTTCAAATTCCTCAATAGGACATCCATAGCACAAGAGTTAATAACAAGAGTTAATAACTAGAATCAACACATGGGACTTACTCAAAGCAAAAAGTTTTTTCTCAGCAAAAGAAACAATAAGAGAGGTAAATAGGGAGCCTAAATTCTGGGAACAAATCTTTACTCCTCACACTTCAGATAGAGCCCTAATATCCAGAGTATACAAAGAACTCAAAAAATTAAACAATAAGATAACAAATAACCCAATCAACAAATGGGCCGAGGACCTCAACAGACATCTCAGAGGAGGACATATAATCAACAAGTACATGAAAAAATGCTCACCATCTCCAGTAGTCAGAGAAAGGTGAATCAAAACCACCCTTAGATACCATCTCACTCCAGTAAGATTGGCAGCCATTATGAAGTCAAACAACAAGTGTTGGTGAGAATGTGGGGAAACAGGTACACTTGTACATTGCTGGTGAGACTGCAAATTGGTGCATCCAATTTGGAAAGCAGTATGGAGATTTCTTGGAAAGCTGGGAATGAAACCACCATTTGACCCAGCTATTCCCCTTCTCGGTCAATTCCCTAAAGACCTAAAAAGAGCATGCTGCAGGGACACTGCTACATTGATGTACATAGCAGCACAATTCACAATAGCAAGACTGTGGAACCAACCTATATGCCCTTCAATAGATGAATGGATTAAAAAATGTGGCATTTATACAGAATGTAGTATTACTCTGCATTAAAAAATGACAAAATCATAGAATTTGCAGGGAAATGGATGGCACTAGAGCAGATTATGCTAAGTGAAGCTACCCAATCCCTTCAAAACAAATGCCAAATGTCTTCTTTGATATAAGGAGATTAACTAAGAACAGAATAGGTATGAAGAGGATGAGAAGAAGATTAACATTAAAACAGGGATGAGAGGTGGGAGGGAAAGGGAGAGAGAAGGGATATTGCATGGAAATGGAAGGAGACCCTCAGGGTTATACAAAATTACATACAAGAAGAAAGGGAAAAATAATACAAGGGGGAGAAATTTATTACTGTAGAGGGGGTAGAGAGAGAAGAGGGGAGGAGAGGGGGGGGAGGGGGGATAGTAGAGGATAGGTAAGGCAGCAGAATACAACAGACACTAGTATGGCAATATATGAATCAATGGATGTGTAACTGATGTGATTCTGCAATCTGTATACGGGGCAAAAATGGGAGTTCATAACCCACATAAATCAAAGTGTGAAATATTATTTATCAAGAACTATGTAATGTTTTGAACAACCATATATAAAAATTTAAAAAAAGAGATAACTAAATTCGGTGAATAATGCACGCGAATCCTAATATTTTTACAGTAACTGACCCAGTTTAACATCAATGCAAGTAGATTCCAATGGTACATGATGTGTACTTTGACGTTCATTTTTATTCAACACTGGTACATACTATTTCCTCAGTTTATGCACATCACAGGATATATATTTCATCGACAATTTAGCAAATTTATAGGCATTTGTTTCACTTTCAATCACTTCCTGCTTCAGAACACATGGATTCCTCCATATTTCTTGACTGGTAATTTCATGAGACTTCTTTCCAAACACATTATTTTCGATTTCCATAATCACTTTTTAAGCAAAACTCACACACACTTCATGATAAACAATAACCCAAAGATGACAATTAGATATATGACTGGTTGGAATTATTGATTGTATGTCAATATATGATTTCTTATATATTTTCAGATAACAATTCAATCCATTATTTAAAGTGGAACCAGTTATATTATTTATTTACAGTATGTTCTATTCATGCTTTATCTCTATATTCATAGACACAGGGTACACCACTTTGTACCCCCAATACTAATTTATATGTCTTAAAATATTGCTCACAGAAATGGTGGAAAAAATACTCATGTTACATGATCTACATATATATTTTATCACAATAATTTTCTGGGAACAAAATGCAAAGGTCACACTTATGATTGCACCAAATCCTAAATGGAAGTTGAATATGGATTACTAAAAACATCCATTTCCAGTTTGCATAATGCTTTCAAATGTCATTTCTATTGGTGACTACATATTTGTTTCTTCCTAAAATTATGTATTCAATCTCGATCCTGTTGAAAATGTGTAAACCTATCATTCACTTTACAATTGCCTGATTTTGTAATGTCTCTATTGATATCTTCTTTCCTATATTTTCCGCAGTTCATCATTGTGACTGACTCTTCGCATGTGCTGACATTTACATTCACTGTGTAAATGAAACCGTATTGCTAAAGAACATTTGATCCAAATTTTATACTCACTCTTCTTCCTAAACCTACCGACTCTCTTCCTAATCCTACCGACTATCCAAATTTGAGTGGATGTTCTCTTCTACAATCAATCTTCCAAGGTACAAGGTCCTATGCCATTGATTATCAATTTATCTGAGACAAACGTGCAGAACATAATTAAAAGCTAAGTATCCCAATAAAGGGCCTCATTCCCTTCTGGGCTACAAATCTTACCTAGATTTCTGTTTTTATACTTATATTTCACCTCTATAGTTTTATAAATATCGCAGGTTCCCAATACCATTATTCATCAATCAGAATGATTCCGAACCCAAATTGAACATGTTATTAACCCTAACCATACACTGTTCCCTCAATCTAACTTTACAAAAGAGAAGGGACAGGGTTCGTCTTGCAATACAGCAATGTAGGGGATCTGCCACCTACTGAGAACCTCAAAGGTCCATGCATATTTGATCCCTGGAGAAGATGTAGGCAGCTATGAAAGACCTGAAAGACCAAAACAACCTGGCAAACAACCTGGTCAGGATGAAGGGTTGTGTCTGAGTAAGCCTCTCTCTTCTTAATGTAGAGAAGATGGACCAAATGAGGCCTATGAGGAGAGCTGTTCCGCAAACTGGTGCGGCCAATTTGAAAAGCAGTATGGAGATTCCTGGGAAAGCTTGGAATGGAACCACAATTTGACCCAGCTATTGCCCTTCTTGGACTATTTCCTGAAGACCTTAAAATAGTGTAACTCTGGGATACTGCCACATCGATGTTCTTAGCAGTACAATTCACAATTGCTGCACTGTGGACCGAACCTAGATGCCCTTCAATAGATGAATGGATAACAAATGTGGCATTTATACACCATGGAGTATTACGCAGCACTAAAATATGACAAAATCATGGAATTTTCAGGGAAATGGATGGTAATAGAGCAGATTATGCTTAGTGAAACTAGCCAATCCCTAAAAAACAAATACCAAATGTCTTCTTGGATATAATGAGAGCAACTAAGAACAGAGCAGGGAGGAAGAGCAGGAAGAAAAGATTTACATTAACAGAGACATGAGGTGGGAGGGAAAGGGAGAGAAAAGGGAAATTGCATGGTAATGAAGGGAGACCCTCATTGTTATACAAAATTACACATAACAGGTTGTGAAGGGAATGGGAAAATAAACAAGGAGAGAAATTAATTACAGTAGATGGGGTAGAGAGAGAAGATGGGAGGGGGAAAGAGGGGGGATCATAGAGTATAGGAAAGGTAGCAGAATACAACATTAACTAATAGGGCATTATGTAAAAATGTGGATATGTAACCAATGTGATTCTGCAATCTTTATTTGGGGTAAAAATGGGAGTTCATAACCCACTTGAATCTAATGTATGAAATATGATATGTCAAGAGCTTTGTAACGTTTTGAACAACCAAAAAAAGAAAAAAAGTAGCAATATATATGCCAATCGAAATTCATCATGAAATATATATAATCCACAGATGCAAAAATATTCATTTTACTGAACATGGATTTATGTATAATGTTATTGAACTAGGAAGCTCACCCATAGGTTGAATTTTCAGTTTGAACAGCGTTTAGGAGTAGTGATCTCTTCTCACAATTTGTATCTGCCAATTCAGCCACCTCACAAGTATGTACGTGTGATACCAGGTAGGATTCTCTATGTGCATATAAAAATACATGTGCTACAGAGAAAGGGAGACAGGATTCCCATTTTTGTTAACTTTAAAAACACATGTAGAATTATTTCAACAAAAAATTGACTAGATTTATAGCTCCTATACTATATAATGCAAAAGGCAATTCCAACTACACACCATGCCTCCTCTGAACGGCTTGTATTTCTATTCTGCTTGGGTTATGTTTCACCATCATATTAGGATTATTAGTCAGAGTCTAGTAGGGTATGGGTTAGTGCCAGGAATTCAGTATTTCAAATGGAAAATTGGAAAATGAATCCAATGTGTATGCAAATATGTGATATACAATAATCTTCCCACTCTCATCCAGAACAATGCTTTGACATTACCTTTGCCCCAAGTAAGACACAATTAGAGGAGAAGAGTTAGACATTCTGTGAATACTTATCTGGAATGGAAAATGCTCAGGAGTTCACAACCTTGGAGGTGGTAGAGGAGTTTCCAAAAGGAAGGGACAGGGGTGATCACTCAACCTGATCTTTCATTAATATTGGGAGCCATCTTGCCACAAAGCCATGGAAAGATAATTTTTGCTTTACTATAAATTACTGCAAATTCTGAACCTGCTTGGAATGCCTGCCCATGCCTTGAACTCACCCATGCCTGTCTTACTGACCAGATCACAGCCCTCTCTGAAACCTTACTGAAACCTCATAAATATTGGCCTTCCCTGGCCAGACAACGACCCTCTCTGAGGCTCTAATGGTCCTCATAATTTCTGATGCTGGGGCCAGCAAATAAAAAATGTAAACTACAATTAGTGTGATGCTTGTCAAAGTTCTGTTTTCTGATACTCCCTTTTTGTGTAACTTTTTGGGCTATAAAGCTGGGGTGTAGGAAAGGTGAGGATGCTGTCTTTTTCCAGCCGTTTTGAGAAGGAGAGTCAGCCTAGCCGGTTGAACTAATAAGCTTGCCTTAATTTGATTTTAATTGGAGTCAGTGGTATTTTCTTGCATCCTGGTCTAACATTTTGGAGTTCCCCAGCGAGATGACGTTACCAGATCATAAGACCAGACTGCTGGAAATTCTGACGCTGGCCTTTCCTCCAGGGCTCAGGGCTGGAGAGCCAAGTTCCAAAGCCTTGGAGTGAGCATTTGGTCCAGGGAGCACTGCAGTGAACCATCGCACTAAAACTATTAGCAAGCACCTGGTGGAGGAGGCCTCCATAGGTAGGTGGTGCCTTTATAACATCTGATATCCGGTTAAGGGAGATGTCTTCTGATGACAGAGAGGTGGCCTGGGGAGGCTCACATGTACTCCTGTCCAGGACAGTAACAAGAATTGTTCTGTCCTCTGTTCTGTTCTGTATGGAATTTCTCTGAAAGGGTAGAAAGGTGCAGCCGGGCACGCAGGAGCTCCTACCCCGGAGCTTCAGCAAGACATTTCATTGCTCCTCTGTTTTTCTGTATCTTCACCAGGTTTCTGTTTCTTTGTGTTTTGTTCTGTGTTCTATATGTTTTCTTGTTTGTTTGTTTTTGTGCATTTTGTTGTGTGATTTCTGTGGTAAAAACTTAAAGATATTGGACGTAAAAATGGGTAATAAAGCAAGTAAGCCTTACACCCTTTGGACTGTGTTCTAAAAAACTGTGTTGAAGTTTACCCCCCTTTGTTAAGCAGGATGAGAGAAGCCCCTAGCTGGCAGCCTGGAACTCACCCACTGCAGAGGGCAATGCCTGCTGGCCACCAAAGAACAGAGTATCTCCCAGGTTAACAATGGAAACTCCTTTAAAACCCCTTGTTGCTCCAGTTCAAGAGAGTCACAACCTTTGGGCAGAGTCCCCTGTGTCTCTGCTTTGTTAGCAAAGCAGTAAACCTCCATTTTTATTTTTCTCAAACCCTGTCCTCATTATTAAATAGGTATTAATTCCCTTCAAGGTCAGAAACCGAAATTTAAGTTATAAATTTTGATAACCCCCCGACCCTGGAACTTTTTGAGAGCTGACTACTGAAATGTTAGGAGATGGAGCGAGATTGGGGTGGAACCAAACCAGAGGAGTTAATCCTATAAGTAAAAGGAGGGACTGAGGGACTCCCAGGATCTACCAAAGCCCTGTTGCTTCAGGGAATTCCTTCCTTCGTTCCCTGCACTGTAAGGATTATGCCACCTCTGTCTTCTTAAAAAAAAAGAAAAAGAAAAAGGAGACACTAAATGCAGTAAAGTCACCATGGAAACCCTTGATATTACATTTCAGGTTGCCGTCTGTGAAAACATCTGATCCCCTTGTGAGGACATGTATCCTGCCACTGGTGTAGGAGATTTTTCTCTTATCTGCTCTGTTTTTAAGGCTTCTGTCTGTCAGCCATAGTCTGGAGCTCCTTTCTGTCTGTCTTGTGTCTTTGTTTCTGGCCCTTTAAGACATGTGCAATAATGTGCTGATATTATAAATTGTTTCTTGGGAATGATATTAGTTCAATGTGTGTCTAAATGATGGTGTTTTATTGTAACAATCTGGTATCTGGATGGGTTTTTGTAGCATTGCTCAATCTTGCAGTTAAAAGTCGGGTTTAGGTAATTGTTTAGTTTATGATTTCAGATAATTCATGCCAGATAACTTAAATGCTTAGGATGGAAAACTAAAGCACTCTACTTCCAAGTTGGCAAGTAACTTCCCAAACATTCAGTTTTATTTTTCACCAATTTTGAATTGGGTAGACTGAGAAAATATCACAGTGTGTACCAGTGCATTAATTTGGACAAGGATAGTAAATCATATTATGGTATCTGTTGACAAAACAAGATGTAAAGATATAAAATTTTGTGAATTTCATCTTAAAATTGTATCATAATTTTCAACATCCGAACCTCAAAATTATGGTTAAAATGCCTTAGGCCTGAGGTGTCTGCTCAGAATAGCAGTTTTACCCTGCTCCTTTCAGACCTCAGCAAGGACTTTTGTTGAAATGCAAATGAAAGAAGCCTGCAAGCTCACTAGGAGACTGATCTGAGGCCTAAGGCAGGAAAAAAGGTAAATTGTATGCTATTTACTAATTACTGGCCAGTCATTTTTTCTAGGACTCTTATTTTTTTTCCTTAGATTCTGTATTCTTTTTTTGAGTTCATGATTTTGATCCTACAGACCTAGGTTAATGTTTTTCTGATCAGCTCTATCTTTGACCAACAGTGGAGTTTTTGAAACATTGCAATGGAGATTTCAACTGCAAAAAGCTACAAGGCCTTTACTATTATTATGTGTGCACACTTTTGTTAGTGTTGTATGTCTATATATACATATATCCCTATATCATATATATGTTATACAAATTAACACATATAAGGAGCACTCATAAAAAAAGCACTCATATAAACAAATTTTAAAACGTGGATCCAAAGATCTTAAATTCTCATGATTTAATTGGTGCAATTTAAATTGGATAAACAGATAAAAATAAATGTCTTTAAATTTAACCTTACAAGTTTTTCTAGGTGTTCAAAAATCTAATAAAATATTAATGCCGACAAAAGGCCTAATATGCCTTGGTTCTAGAACTTTTTCTTCAACAAAAAATGGTACACTGTTCAATACATTTGTCTAATATTTTGATAAATAAGTAAAGTAAATTTGATATGGGATTACTCATTCATGAGTACTTTTGTTAGATATCTGATTGATTTACTAAGGTCTGTATAAGTTTGTCCTAAAGTCTGTATAAGATTGTAAAAATCAGTCATGTGTTAAAGAGACAAAAATGTCTCAAAACATAATTTTACCCATAACATTGTGGTTATTAAGTTTTATTTTTCTAGAGCAAGCAACCATAAAAATTAAACAACTGATTAAATAAGAACTGTTATTTTAGAGCACTGTACTGCCATTTCTTTAAAAGCTAAACTTAGTTAATGTAGAAACATCAATGCAATTGTGATGCTATTAATGTGCTCATATCTTCCAGGTATACAAGTCTGTAAGGTAGAAACTTTAAAAGAGCATTATATCAAGGTGGTGTTCTGAAGTTGTATGGTAAAATATATATATATATATACATATATATATATAGGATTTATTTACCTGTTGTCAATAAGATATGTAAACTTTTATGTTACTTTTTATATTGGGGAACAATTTAAATGTATTTTAAGTTAATGAGAGCCTAATCTATGTAAAGGTTAAAAACTTTCAGCCTTTTTTTAATTCATGTTTTAAAAGCTATATCATACGGTGTTAGCTAATGTTCATGTGACCTCAAATAATTTATGTAAACTTTGTAAAATGATATTTAAAAAACAAAGATTAGCTTTAGAATTAAAACACTTAAGATTAATAAAGAGCCCTGCCTTACCTGAGATAAGGCTCTGTGTCCCATCTTATTATGTGAGAATGACTGCGAAAGCAGTAGGTCAGATGTTATTTCATTTAAAGTTATTTTCAAAAGTTTTTTTTTTTTTTCCTGTCAACATTACTAGCATCTCAAACAGAGGATATAATGTATAACTCAGCCAAAAATTTTAGGGTAGCTATTACACGAACTAAGTTTGTTTACTGTTGTTAATTTTATTTTGTAATTTCCATATGGGTGATATAAAGATTCCCTGTTAGTGTTTTACAGCAGTGTTGCTTTAAGAACACAACATTGGTTAATTTAAGATAATTAGCCATCACCTACAAGACAGACAGAATAATACAGATCCCAAATAATAAAAAGATAAATAATTTTAAATTATAGACATTAAAGCCCAGTATTCTTTATATAAGTCTGTTAAAATTTATTTGATGGATGTTTAAGATTAGGATTTAAAATTAAAGTTATATGAAAAGGGACAAGAAAACCAATATTTGGCTCTTGCCCTCTGAGTCAGACTGTATCCAGGGAACAGCGGACTTCTCTAAAGAGCTTTGCAACTCTGAACCGCATAACCTCCTGATCAGGGAGATTAATGAGACCACTGGAGAACAGAAAGCCAATCAGTGCATTTGCTAAGAAGAGGAGAGTCATCAGAGAAGGGAAACATCCCTGATGCTTCCGAGGGAAGCCACATGGTCAAGCAAGACCTGGACCCACCTAGCGCAAATGGCACTAGCAGAACTGAGAAGCTGCTCTCAAGTTTCCCCAGGAATGACTCCCATAAAATCTCAGCTGAGTGTTCAGAATAGATAGAAACAAAAGTCAGTTTGACTGCTTCATCTTAAACACTTAGAAAAGACAGTTAAAAACAAATTACAGCCATTTCTGGGCATTTTATATAATAATAGTAATAATAATATTTTAAGGTATACACTTTATGTTAGCCTCCCAAAATAAGTAAGACTGGAGGCTACAAAGAAGGATTCTCAGACAGGAATGCCTGATAACTATAAAAAGAGGCTATCAAGATTATCTGCCAGTGGCAGAAGTTTTTAGTTGAAGGCCTACAGATATTCTTAACCTAAACACATAGGCTTGGTATTTGTTAGTATGATTATCCAGCAATGAGTAAGAGAATTAAAGGTTTCTCTATTAGACACAGAGGTCATACTAGTAAAAATATTTTGCAAGATCAGATGACATTAAATTATTAAACTGAATCTTATGGGGAGGGACAAATGTAACACTAAAAGTTAAATATTAAGTTGACAGTCCTGATAACTGGGGATATTAAAGACTGGTGAGGGAACTTCTATACAGTGACATGTTCCAGCTGCTGCA
The DNA here is from genome assembly GCF_048772815.1 of Callospermophilus lateralis. Taxonomy (NCBI): domain Eukaryota; kingdom Metazoa; phylum Chordata; class Mammalia; order Rodentia; family Sciuridae; genus Callospermophilus; species Callospermophilus lateralis. Next base: position 741,105 of record NW_027514746.1, on the reverse strand, counting down.
ACATTTATTAAGTACTCATGTTTTTTGTTTCTCTCATAGAAGAACCCATTCCCAGATGACTTTACTACCTGTTCTTCCCCATCCAGACTTCAAACCTAACTGACTTCTAAAAGGCGACTAATGTCCCTCAGGCGGTGCCCCCTCACGTCACCCTCTCTCAGCTCAGAAGAAGTCTAAATGAGTGACGCCTCTCTTCTTACAACAATGGAGACAAAAATAAATAGAATATCAATATAAGTAATTAATTAAGTCAGGTAAAATCAGGGAGACCTGTTTTTGGGTGAGTTCAAAAAATCGGGAGACTATTACCTGAGGGATTAAAATTCCCACAGTGCTCTTCCTACCCAATCAAATATATGAAAAAAACACATTAGAAAAGGGGGGAATGATTGACCCAACCTGATCTTTTATTAAAATTGGCAGCCATCTTGCCACAAAGCCGTGAAAAGATAATTTTGGCTTAACTATAAATTGCAGCAAGATCTGAACCTGCTTGGAAAGCCTGCCCGTGCCTTGAACTCACCCATGCCTGGCTCTCTGACCAGATAACAGCCCTCTCTGAAACTTTGTTGACACCTCATAAATATTGGCCTTCCTTGGCCAGACGACACTCTCTGAGGCTCTAATGGTCCTCATAAATTCTGATGTTGGGGCCAGCAAACAAAAATGTAAAATACCATTAGTGTGATGCTTGTCAGAATTCTGTTATTTTTAACCCCACTTTTGTGTAACTTTCTGGGCTATAAAGCTGGGCTGCTCTCCTGTTCCCAACGTTTTGGGAGGGAGAGGCAGCCAGGGTGGTGGAAATAATAAGCTTGCTTTAATCTGATTTTAATTGGAGACAGTGGTCTTTTCTTGCAACCTGGTCTAAAAGGTAAACACTAAACAAACCTGGAGCTCTGCCGGACTAAAGACTTCTTGAGAAACTGCCTTTGACGATGGGCACTCGACATATATGTTGTTGTCAGAAGCTTTAGCTTCCATTCAAATGAGACCATCAAAGCTGGGTCTACATCTATGAGACCTGGAGGATATTGTTTCAATTTTTCCAAAGAACATGAGGAAGCAGTGCTGACTTCTCTCTGTAGGTAAACTGTGGCCACTGAAAGCTAAGTGTCTCCGCATGTGGACTGTGAAGCCATTTGGTCATCCTCCACTTTTCATGGTGTTTCTTTCTACTGCACTGGGAGTTTGGTATTTGCCTCATGAAATACAATGACTTCAACTGGTACACAATGATGTAGGGAGTCCTGTCACGTGTGGTGGGTCAGGGTCTGAAGGAGAATGCACCAACCAGGCTTCTATCCCACATAGCTTGACCCTTTGACCATAGCAACCTGATTCTGAACATTGCCCTGAAACGTCTCCATATAACAAAATGCCTTTTATGGAGAGGTTTCAGACATATAAGTGATTCCTGTCTGTAACATGTCAGCCACAAGTCATTTGGAAGTCAATGGCAGAATCACATGTCCCGACCACAGATGTTTTATCACACAGCTGCACACAACAGCTTTTGGCCCACTACTCAGCAGGCCCCAACATACTGGCATCTCTGTTCTACACCATTTTCATAAAACCCAGTCAATCAAGGCACTGTCTGGTACACTCAGGATCAGCAACTGTACATCCAAAGGTTCTCCAGTGGCAGGTGGCCATGGGAAGTTCAAAAATTTCATGGTATTTATCTAGCCATTTTCAAAGACGAAGTTGGAGAAACTGTGGGTTTCAATTCATTAAGGAACCATTAAATTTAGAGGAAGCACATTTCAATGAATAATCTAGAGAACTCTCACAGGCAAGGGTTCCCAAAGACTGGCCAAAAGGTCACATGAAGCCAGCCCCATTGAGGTCTACAATGTAAGGTCCATGTGTGTTTTGACTCTCAACTATGGCTTCCAAGTCTTTCAGAAAAAAAATCATGTGATATCCTGGCTGAGATTCCCAGTGCTCTGTGGAAAGCCACTCTGGGCTTAGATCTCGGTGTCCAAGGGCGACTCTCATGTGTGGCCTCCTAAAATCCCAACACAATTCATGGCGATACTTCTCTGAAGTCAGTTCCATAAGGCATTCTCTAAGAGGAATCACACCAGAGTTCAAGCCCAGGTGGACCCAGGCATCTCTTACAACCACCACACAAATGACCACAATTAAAACTAAAACACTCCCACATGCTCCTCATCTTCTTCCACATAGACACTCATCATAAACTCTGGCTGGAGGTTTCCATGAAGGGCACAGCCCAATACACTGTTCAAAATAAGCACCCTTGCCCCTCATTTGCCTAAAGTCAGGGTGGCCTGGACACCCTTGCTGTGAACCAAGAGTGATCAAATAGGCCTGCCCTATATCTGATCTGCTTCTCCAATTTGAGGCCTAATGACTGTCTGGTATAGATTCTTTATGTGAATTGGTATCATAGAAAACCCAAGCCCCTATCGGCTAGGCTCTGCAGGGATTTGAAGAAATGATTTGACCCAAATGATCCCTATTCTCACTTGATTTAGCTCAGGAAGCTTACAGAGGAAAGTGAGAGACTTCATCCACAATGACTGCTCTTTTGGCCATTTTGGTTTTGGATGCACACTTGGAAACTTTCTTTAGATCCATCAGGTGCTGAGAATCTAAGCCACTGCCACCCCACCAGGCCAAGTGGCTGTTTCAGACACATCCTTTTCGAAAGCAATTAAGCAAAGAGCCACAGGTGATGCCCATTCATTTCCATTTGAAAACTGTTTTCTTCAGGCTTCTCAAAAGGGTGGCCTGATGCAAAGACCTTCCTGACATTAAGGGTAATAGAATCATAAGTAAGAAAATGGCCCAAAGCAGGGTTTCTCCACTGAGACATTACTGGTCACACTGATATCTGAGTTTTCTGAGATGCTCGCATTCCCTTCAGCTATCCAGTACATGGTCATGTAACAGAGCTTGGACGTGGTACATATCTTGGAAACAAAACCATGAGGATACTCTGGAGAGTGGCCAGTATTCAGGAAGAAAAGAGGAACTTAGGAAGATAGTAGCTGTTCACCATCCATTAGGCACGCCGCACTCCATTTTTAAATTGGGTGGGAAGAATGCTGGGAAGCTTTATACTAGACAGGACACAACCATTGATGCATTCGCATTTCAAATGTCTACAACCACGGATACAGTGGGATACACAGACATAGAAACACTCGTGTTGTCAAACGACTTTCTAGAAACTTTCCAGTCCAAACCTACAAACCGCCATTCCTACCTATTCTCAGAACATGAGACAAAACCACAAACTCACACCGACACCCACAACGGCACCTCCTTCCCCCAAGTATGGCTGTGACTATCCTGAGTGTCCTCTGACTGGTGAGCCATAATATGTTCCCACGAAATGGCCTGTCCAATCTCAGATCTGGTCTTCTTTTCAAACTTTTAGAAGTTGTCAGGAGCCATGGTTGAGCCACTACCTGCTTTCTCAGAAAAAGCCACTCTTCAGAGCTCTCCTGAAATTTGGCCATCATCACATAAGTAGGTACCAAGAAACACTGACTATGTCTTTGGTAAATTCAAACAATTGAGACCACTGGGACTGAAACTAAGACTTGCTCTGGGTGCATGGCTTCCTGGATCCCAAGTTCAGAAAGTTCCATCACCAAGGAAGTGTGGTAGGTCACTTCCTTCAGGAACTGAATGAGGTCACTGTGATGGAAAACCACTTTGTTCTAACAGTTGCTTCCAAAGGTCCCATGAGATGGAGGCTGCCCCTACTTCCTGTGACACTTTCACAAGTTAGAATGGTATATCAACCATAGGCATCTGGGAACAGCTCTGTACACAGGCCTGGTTTGGTCCATTTAATCTACATTAAGAAGAGAGAGGCTGATTCAGACACATTCCTTCATTCTGACCAGGATGTTTGACATGGAAGTTGACATGGATTTGACTTTTGCTCTCTCAGGTCCTTCATAGGTAAAAAGGTCGGTCAAAAGTCAGAGGAAAAGACCACCAAGAGACTGTCTCATGCCACAGCAAAAGGTTTATTGGGCGTCCAGCATGCTGCGGCTCAGAGCTAACTTCAGAGGAGCAAAGAACAAAGAGCCCCAAAAACAACTTGAGCAGAGTTTATTTACATTCTTTAGAGAGGGCAGCGACTTTGCATACATCATAGCCTCCTTTAGCAAATCAACATACCACGGGAAAATCAAATAACAACCCAAAAACATGATTAGCACATTCATTGGCAGGAAGAGGTCGGACAGGGGGTGATTGGTTAGCCCTGAGAAGGGGTATACGTTTAAACTGATTGGTTGAAGCCCTGAGATGTATACGTGATGAGCTGCACGGTTTCTGGGAAGGGGTTGTTTAGCAACTAGGTGGTCAGGGAAGATTTCAACACACATCTAATTGGCAGTTCCGGGAATTGTCTTAACTGCCACAGGAATTTCAGGTTCTGAGTGCAGCTTGGAAACTTTACAAAACCTGGTTCTTTATGTTTCAATTTTAATTTCTTTTATTCTTTCATTTCCCACTCCTTTTTCTTACTACATTTAATCTTAAAAGTAATGAATCATAATTATTGCGGGGTCTCACACTCTATTTCTGCCAGTGGAGCGTATTTCTGTCTGATTACCATGAGTTTTTCCTTCCCAATTTGAGCCTGGAGAAACGAAACTATGCGGTTAAGCAAACAAGGTCCCAAAGTTAGCAACACCATAAGGATGATCAGGGGTCAAGCTAAGCCTGATAGGAGTGTAGTTAACCAGGGGGACTGGGTAAACCATGACTCAAACCACCCTTGTTGAATCTCCCTTTCTCTCTGGCGCTCTTCAAGGCATTTTCTCAATTTACTCATGGATTCTTTTACAACTCCAGTATGGTCAGCATAAAAACAACATTCTTCTCTCAGTGCAGCACAGAGGCCCCACTCCCTCATGAAGAGGAGGTCTAATCCTCGCCTGTCCTGTAAAACAACTTCAGAGAGAGAGTTTAAGGATTCCTACAGCACTGTGATGGAGGTCTCTAATGTATTCCAGTCTTGATCTATTGCTGTTTCTAATCAGGCCATTTGTTGTGACCCATGGATCATAGCAGCTGTTCCTGTACCCACTCCTGCAGCAGCTCCTATCCTCAATAGGATGGCTATAGTAAGGGACACTGGATGCCAGCAAAATCAGGTTGTTTGTCCCCCTAGTAGACCTTAAAATGATTCTGCATCATAATAAACCACCCTGGGAAGTATCTGCACCATTAAACAATAATTTACAAAGCTGTCAAATACATGGGTTGAAATGCAAGGAGTTCTGACTGTGTGGAGTTCAGTACAATTAAGGTTCCTTTAATTAGTTCCCAGGGGCAGGAGTCAGCTGTACTCTGGACTGGGGAAGTAGGCAAAGATGGAAACTGGGAAGTATGAGATGGTTGAGGGGTTCTGGTAGATCTAGGCATGGGAGGTTTTGGAGGCTTAATTCCTGGCTTGAGGGGATTGGGCCCTATTGCTGTGGGATTTTCTTCCTTTTTAAGCAGGATGGTGAACCAGTGACCAAAGTCATAACGAGGGCCATAAATATAGAATCGCATTTCCCATGTATTTCCCATAGACCATGTTGTTCTGAGGTAGCCCCTTTTTTTGGAAGTGAAAGTTATATTGAGGGGGTAACATAGACTATTCTTTCCTCAGCGAGTTTTTGACACAACTTGGCTAGTGGCACATTTCTTGGGATCAATCCAGGTGTCATTTTTTCCTACCTGAATGATACTGTCTGCGGAGTTTGGGTTCAACCATGTAGCTCCCGTTTGTTCACAACCCCAAGATCTTAAATAAAAGTCACTGGGTCCTCCACAGGTTTGGGCCTGTTTGCAACTTAAGAAATCAGCTGGGCACACATAAAAATCAAGACTGGCTAGTTTACACCTGAGCTGGGGAAGATGATATCCATAATTCATGGGGTAAGGTGGTCTATGTTGCCCTGGTTTGGGTTTGAGTGGGATCTGTGTGAAGTCCTCTATGTCAGGGAGATCCCAGTCAGAGAGGCCTATGTCAAGCTGACAAATGTCCAGGTAGAGAGATGGCCACCAAGTCCATAAGAGGGCTGTATGTGAAATAGACCACACTACTTGCCCAGTAGGATTTATAGCTGCCATTGTTGCTGAACAGGCTGATGGGGATTAGGACTGCTGGTGGTCAGGGGAAGAATCCATAGCCTTACCCACACGACGGACACGCAACTTGAGAGGGTTACCAGTCTGTTCCAGTTTCCAGCCGGAGGCTGGACAGGGTGCAGGCTTGAGATGGGTGGCATGGATCCAGGAAGTGATTCCATCCACTTTCACCACTGTAAGTGTTATAAGCAGCACCTGGTATTGTCCTTTCCAGCGGCGTTCCAGGGATGATACCTGATGCCGTCTCACGTAGACGAAGACTCCCACTTGATATCGATGTGGGGTTCCCTCGTCTCCAGGCTGATAAGCACTGGCCAACTGTTTCCACAGGTATCGCTGGGTGCTGTGTTTGTTCAAGGGCTTTAAGTCTGTCAAGCAAGGGGGTGTGAAAGGAATCATTAAGTCTCAGAGTTGGGGTTAGGTCCCTTACTAAAGGAGGGGCACCATAGAGAATTTCATAAGTGGTGAGTTTACACAAAGAGGCAGAGGGTGTACTTTTTGCACGAAACAGTGCTTAAGGTAGGAGCATAGTCCAATTTTTTTATGCAGGTCTCCAAGCTTAATTTCTTTAAATTCTCTTTGATGGTTCTAATCATTTTTTCTACCTGTCCTGAGCTCTGGCATCTATAAGCACAATGTAACTTCCAATTAATCTTCAGGGTCCTGGTGAATCCCTGACTTACCTGGGCAACAAATGCCGGTCCATTATTGGACCCTATTACCTTAGGCAGGCCAAACCTTGGAAAAATGTCTTCTAGAATCTTTTTGAGCACCGTCTGAGCCGTTTCTTTCTTCATGGGGAAGTCTTCAACCAATCCTGAAAGAGTATCTACAAAGACTAGGGGATATTTAAGTCCATACCTTCCTGGCTTAATTTCAGGAAAAGTCCACTTCCCAAAATTGTCCTGGTCTGGTTCCTCGTAAGCGCTTCCCTGCAGGAAGCTTGGATGGGTAAGCATTAACTAATTGGCAGACTTGACAAGCTCTAGTCACCTTCTAAGCTATTTCTTTCCTCTGTAAGTCAGTCAATAAAAAATCCTTTCTTCGGTCCTTTAAGTGTGCCTATAACTTCTTTGAGCTTAAGTGGGTGAGCTAGTGTACGTCTTTGACATAAAGGTGGGCTTTTTGAAATTGTAAACTTGGCTCTGTAGGGTCCCAGAGTTCTGCATCTGTCTCCTCAGATGATAAGTTGCCTGAATGTTCCAGTGTGGCCAATCTCCTGAATGTTGATCCCCCTGGTGTGGAAAAAGTTAACAGAGTCACTCCGTTTAGGGCTGCCAATTAAGCTTCCTCATCTGCCCTTCTGTTTTTAACTGCAACGAGGTCGTTTCCCTTCTGGTGCCCTGGACAGTGCACTATAGCTAGTTCCTTAGTGCCCTTCACTGCTGAGAGAAGGTGGAGAATCTCAACTTTGTTCTTTATTTTTTTCCCACTGGAGGTTAATAGCCCCCTTTGCTGGTAAATAGCCCTGTGCACATTAGCATTGCCAAATGCATAGTGGCTATCAGTGTATATGGTGGCCCTTTTGCCTGTTGCTAGTTCCAATGCTTTCGTAAGGGCAATCAGTTCTGCCATTTGGACTGATGTCTCTTCTGGGAGACCAGAGGATCAGATGACATTAGTTTTGCTAACTACTGCTGCTCCAGCCCACCACATACCATCTTGGAGGAAGCTGCTCTCTTTCGTAAACCATACGACTTCAGGGTGAGGCAGTGGCTGGATCCTTCAAGTCTCGTCCTATACTGGTTTCCTCTGCCAGTATGTGTTGACACTCATGAGCGACAGGTCCTGATGATTCTTCTGGCAGCCAGGTTGAGTGGAGCAGAAGGTCTAAGAGTTATTCTGTCTTTGCTAATCCAGAGGCTCTGGTAGTAGTTTATTCTGGAGTTTGATAGCCACCTATCTGGAGGTTGACAGATGATGCTCTCCAGGGCATGGGGGGCTATAATGGATAGCTTCTGTCCCAACGTTCATTAATGAGCATCTTTTATTAGAAGCGCTGCGGCTGCTATAGCTCTTAAGCAACGGGGCCACCCAGTAGCCACTGGGTCCAGTTTTTTTGATAAGAATGCTACCGGCCTTTTCCAAAGTCCCAAAGTCTAAGTGAACACTCCCCATGCTATTCCTTTCTTTTTCTCGATGTAGAGAGTGAAGGGTTTATCTATATCTGGGAGTGCTAAGGCTGGAGCAGATAGCAGCACCTTTTTTTGACATTATCAAAAGCTTGTTGGTGCTCAGGGGTCCATTGGAATTGGGCATTCCACTTTATCAGCGGGTATAAAGGGGCAGCCAGAGAGGCGAACCCAGGAATCCATCACCTGCAAAATCCAGCAGTCCCAAGAAACTCTCTGAGTTGTCTCTTATTAGATGGGGGTGGTATCTGCACAATGGTTTGTTTTCTGTTCTCAGTTAGCCATAATTTGCCACCCCTAAGAGAATAACCCAGGAAGATTACTTCTTGCTGACAAATTTGGGCCTTTTGGCAGAAGCCCTATATCCAAGCCGAGCAAGCTCGGATAATAGTGCTTGGGTCCCAGACTCATAGTTTTCCTTGGTGTCCGCTGCCAGTAGCAGATCATCCACATATTGGAGTAGTGTGACTTCGGGGTGTGCAGTTCTGAAGTCGTTTATGTCCCTGTGGAGGGCTTCATCAAAGAGAGTGGGGGGGGGGTTGAACCCCTGTGGGAGTCTAGTCCAGGTTTCTTGGCCAGATGTTCCAGTTTCTGGGTCTATCCACTCGAAAGCAAACAGCAACTGACTGTCCTTATGTAGGGGCAAGCAGAAGTAAGCATCTTTTAAGTCCAGCACAGTGTAGCATTCCCGGTCCAGATTCAGAGTGCTAAGCAAATTATATGGATTGGGTACTGTGGGGTGAATGTCCTGCACTCTGTTGTTGATCTCTCTTAGGTCTTGAACAGGACTGTAGTCCCTAGTTACTGGCTTTCTTACTGGTAGCAGGGGGGTATTCCAGGCTGATTGACAGGGCCTTAGGACCCCAAAGGCCAATTATTTCTGAATATGGTGACTTATCCCATCCTTAGCTTCTTTGCTTAGAGGATATTGTTTAACACTGATTGCAGAGGCAGAGGCTTTTAATTCTACTACTATTGGAGGTTGTTTTATGGCTAGACCTAACCCAGCAGTTTCTGCCCAGGCATTAGGATAATCTTTTATCCATTTCTGTTGTAGTTTGCCTCTTTGATCAGTCCTAGGGGGCACGAAGTGTTGATGTTCATCTTCTATGGACATAGTCAATTCTGTGACTATGGGAGTTTTTACTGAAGGGTTTAGAACATCCACTTGGGGACCATCAGGGTTAAAGGTTACTCTAGCCCCGAGTTTGGTAAACAGATCCCTGTGCATCAATGGGGCTGGGCATTCTTGGATTACTAGGAAAGAGTGGTGGACTTTACATTTTCCTACTTCCATAATCCTCTTAGTTGTCCAAGCCCGATAAGTAGTGCCATTAGCCCCTTGAACTAGGGACCATTTATTTGATATGGGGCCCAGTGAAGCCTTAAAGGCTGAGTATACTGCTCCTGTATCCACTTCAAAGTTCACTGAAGGCCCCTCCACTTCAAATGTTACCCTGAGGGGATCCGAGTCCTGACATTCCTAGTCCTCTTCTAGAGTCAGCATGGCGGGCTGCCGTGGCTTCTTCTTTTTGGGGCACTCTTTGACTCAGTGTCCTTTTTCTCTACAGTAGGCACATTGATCTGAGGCCAGGGAAAGCCTTTGGCGTGGGCCCAAGTATCCCTTTCTGACTCCCTGCTTTTTAATTTCTGGCGTATTTGCTGCTGTGAAGAAAATCTTAGCCAATGCTTTTGTCTGCCTTTTGCTCCTTTCATCCTTTTTTTCTTCCCTTTCCTTCTCTCTCCTCTGTTCCGTGTCCTCCTCAGTTTCTCTCTTATAATATACTTATATACTTATAATATATACTTATAATATATATCTTATAATATACTTTCTCAGCTTCTCTGTCTAAATCTCTTAAGGTCGTATTTTGTAACCCATCTAGACATTGTAACTTTCTCTTAATATCTTGGGCAGCCTGCTCAATAAAGGCCATTGTAACAAATGCCTTTTGGTCATCTGCCTGAGGATCAAAAGGAGTATATTTTCTATATGCTTCCATAATTCTCTCCAGAAACATAGAGGGAGACTCATTAGGCCCTTGGATAATCTCTCTTACCTTGGCTAAATTGGTCGGCTCTCTGGCGGCCACTCTGAGACCCGCTATTAGAGCCCAGCGATAAGTGGACAGATGCTTTCTACCTTCAAAGGTGTTGGGGTCCCAGTTGGGTCGGTTCATGGGCCCATAGGGATGGAGAGAGAGCATCACAGGGGCTTCTGAGTTTTCTATTATCCATCGCCGGTGGGTTCTTTTAGGTTGCCCATCTTCCTCCAGGGGAGGAGGGGTTGCTGCTGCTGTGGGGAAGTCCCCTGGAGGGCTTGGGTCTGGCCCAATTGCCTCTAGCAGTGGAGAGGCTGAGTCAGCGGTGGGAGGATCATCAGGAACTGTGTTGGGGGTTGGGGAGGGAGAGTAGACAATAAGGAGGGGGTGGAGTGTCCAGTCTTGTGACTCAGGGAGAATGGAAGGAAGAGGGAGAGGAGCGGAAAGTTTGAATGATAGGAATGTTGGGGAAGGAGTATATGGCTGTTGATCTGGGTGGCCACGTGGCCCCGGCTGAATGACAATATCTGTGAATTTTCGGATTAGAGGAAAGTGGAAGGATTCTTCTGGGGCCATCTGAATTCGAGGATGGGCCATTCTGAAGCACAGAGAGTCTGCCAGGTACGGTGTTTTACTGAAAAAGAAAGATTCTGGGCCCTTGAGCGGACATCAGTCCAATGATCAAGGGTCAGGGACAGAGAAGAGGAAGTGCTTTGTCCCATAATGGGAGTTACTCAAACAGGGACATTGAAGACACAAACACAACACAAAGACAAACAGTAAACGTTTAACATGAGTCCAAGACAAAGATTTGAACTGAGTAACTGGAAAATATTGATGGGTTAGACAATAAAAACAGACAGTAAACTCAACATGAGTTCAGAACAATGACCAAAACTGAGTTACCGGCAAAACCTGATGGGCTGGCAAATCAAATCCTGAAGCAAAACATAACCGAGTTGAGGAAACTACTATTCCTTGAATTCCCTAGTCCTCCGGAGTGTCCCTCAGGGACGTGATCTTGGCTCTGTGACACGTCTGTCACACCATAGGAGAGAGCTAATGCTCTTCACCAACAGCCACTTTGCCACGCCCTAGCCTGAAACCCGAAACCAGAAAGAGGCACCTTACTTACCCCGAGAGGACTCCCTTGAGGTCTTCCATTCACTGCTCCCGGATATCTCACCTGGGGCCTCCAGATGAAAAGGTGCTGCGAACATCAAAGGAAAAGACAACAAAGAGGATTTCTCATGCATCAGCAAAGGGTTTATTGGGGGTCCAGAATGCTAGGCCTCAGAGCTCCCTTCAGAGGAGCAAAGAACAAAGAGCCCCGAGAACAACTTGAGCAGAGTTTATATACATTCTTTAGAGAGCTCAGGGACTTTACCTACATCATAGCCTCCTTTAGGAAATCATCATGTACCACGGGAAAATGAAATAACAACTCTAAAACATGATTAGCACATTCATTGGCGGGAAAAGTTGGGGCAGGGGGTGATTGGTCAGCCCTCAGAAGGGGTATACATTTAAACTGATTGGTTGAAGCCCTGAGATGTATACGTGGTGAGATGCACGGCTTCTGGGAAGGGGTTGTTAAGTAACTAGGTGGTCAGGGAAGATTTCAACACACATCTAATGGGCAGTTCCAGGAATTGTCTTAACTGCCACAGGAATTTCAGGTTCTGAGTGCAACTTGGAAACTTTACAAAACCTGGTTCATTACATTTCGATTTCAATTTCTTTTATTCTTTCAGAACCTTACAGTGGAAGGTGAGAGACTTCATTCACAATGACTGCTCTTTTGGCTATATTGGTTTTGTATGCACACATGGGATCATTTTTTTGATCCGTCTGTTGCTGATAATCTAAGCCACAGCCTCACACAGGGCCAAGAGCCTGATTAAGACACATCTCTTTCCAAAGCAATTACTTCTCTGAGGTCAGTTTCAAAACTCAGTCTCTGAGGAGAATCACACCAGTGTTCAAAACCAGGTGGACCCAGTCATCTCTTCCAACTGCCACACAAATGACCACAATTAAAACCAAATCACTCTCACATGGCACTCAACTTCTTACATATATACACTCATTATACCCTTTGGCTAGAGGTTTTCATGAATGGCGCAGCCCAAGAGAGTGTCCAAAATAAGCTCCCTTGCCCCTCATTTGCCTAACCTCAGGGTGGCCTGAACACCCTTCCTGTGAACTAGGATTGATCACATAGTTCTTCCTTTAATACTGCTCTGCTTCTCCAATTTGAGGCCTACTGACTGTCAGGTTTAGATTCCTTATGTGATTTGGAGTAATTAGGAAACAAAAGCAACTTTGCAGCGCTTGAAAGAACTTATTTGACCCAAATGATCCCTATTCTCACTTGGTGGAAGTCAGGAAACTTACAGAGGAAGGCGAGAGACTTCATCCACAATGACTGATCTTTTTGCCATTTTGGTTTTGGATGCACACATTGCATCTTTCTTTAGATCCATCAGGAGCTGATAATCTAAGCCACAGCCTCACACAGAGCCACAAGGCTGATTCAGACACATACTTTTCCAAAGCAGTTAAGCAAAGAGCCACAGGTGATGCCCATTCACTTCCATTTGAAAACATTTTTCTTCAAAATTCACAAAGGGGTGGCCTGAGGCAAAGACCTTCCTGACTTCAGGGTAACAGAACAATAAGTCAGCAAATCCCAATGCAGGGTTTCTCCACTGAGACTTTACTAGTCACAATGATTTCTGAGTTTTGTGAGATGCTTGCAATTCCCTTCAGCTATCCAGTACATGGCCATGTTACAGAGCTTGGATGTGGTACATATCTTGGACAAAACAACATGAGCCTATTCTGGAGAGTGGCCAGAATTCAGGAAGAAAACAGGAACTTAGGAAGATAGTAGGTGTTGCCCATCGAAAAGCAACCAACAGTCCTTTCCTAAAATGGGCAGGATGAATTCTGGGAAGCTTTCTAGTAGACAGGATACATCCATTGATCTATTCTGCTTTCTAATATGTACAACCAAGGACACAGTGGGATACACAGACACAGACACAGTCGCCTTGTCAAAGGACTTTCTAGAAACAGTCCACTCTAAACCAAACAAACCACCTTTCCTACCTATTCTCAGAACATGAGACAAAACCCCAAACTCACACCCACAATCAAAAAGTCACCTCCTTCCCCCATGTAAGTCTGTGACTATCCAGAGTGTCCTCTGACTGGTGGTCCATACTATGTTCCCCCAAAATGGCCTGTCCTGTCTCAGGTCTGGTCTTCTTGTCCATCTCTGTGAAGTTGTATGGAGCCTGTGCTGACCACTACCTGCTTTCTCATTAAAGGCCCATCTTCAGAGCTCTACTTGCATTTTGTCATCCTCAAACCATTAGGTACCAAGAGAGACAGACTCTCTCCTTGGTAAATCCAAACAAGTAAGTCCACTGGGAATGGGACTGGGACTGGCTCTGTGTGCCTGGCTTCCTGGATCCCAAGTTCAGAGAGTTACATCACCAAAGAAGTGAGGTAGGTCAATTCCAACAGGAAGGGAATGAGGTCACTGCCTTGGCAACCACTTTGTCCTAACACTTGTTTCCAAGGGTCCCTTGAGATGGAGGCTGCCCCTACTTCCTGTGACACTTTCAGAAGTTAGAATGGTATATCAACCGTAGACACCAAGGAGAAGCTCTCCACACAGGGTTGGTTTGGTCCATCTTCTTTATATCAGTAGGAGAGAGGCTAATTCAGACACATCACTTCATCCTGAACAGGTGGTTTGGCATGGAAGATGACTTTTGCTCTCTCAGGTCCTTCATAGCTGCTACATCTTCTCTAGGAATCATTTCTCATCAAACTTTGAGGTTCTCAGCAGGTGAAAGATCCCCTACATTCCTGTATTGTAAGACCAACTCTGTCCCTGCTCTTTTGTGAAGTTAGATTGAGGGAACAGTGTATGGTTAGGGTTAATAACATATTCTATTTGGGTTAGGAAACATTCTGCGGGATGAATAATGGTATTGGGAACCTGCGATATTCACAAGAATATATAGGTGAAATATAAGTATGAAACCTGAAATCTAGGTACGATTTGAAGCCCTGAAGGGCAATGGGCCCTTTAGTGAGATACTTTGCTTTGAATTATGTTCTGAACAGATATCTCAGATAAATCGATGTGCAATGGCAAAGGACCTTGTACCTTGGATGATTAAATGTCCTAGAGAACATCCAGTCAAAAAGGAATAGTCGGCAGGATTAGGAAGGTTGTCAGTAGGTTTAGAAAAAAGAGTGAATATAGGATTTGAACGAAAGTTTCATTAGCAATAGGGTTTTGGGTAGAGAGTGAACATAAATATGAGCACATATGAAGAGTCAGTCACAATGATGAACTGGGGAAAATATGTAGGAAAGCAGATATCAATAGAGACATTAGGAAATCAGGCAAAGTATAATGTAATATTGTTAGACATTTTCAACATGGTTGAGGTTGAATATATAATCTTAGGAAGAAAGAAATATGTTGCCTCCAATAGGATTGACATTTGAGAGCATTAGGCAACCTGGACATGGTTGCTTTTAGTAATCAATGCTCACTTTCCATTTTGCTTTGGTGAAAGGTTAATAGGCACTTGTCACTTCCTGTTTTTCTGTATGCTTAACAAACCACTGTTGAAATCTTGAGAACTGTTTGCTAATTTTGTTCCCAGGATGTGCTGTCCCCAACTGCCAAACTGCAGAATATACTCCTTCACCCGGGTGCATGCAAACCGCACACTCGCCCTGACCCATCAATAAATTTCCCATTCTGCCCTCTCCAAGAAAAGTATATAAGCTCTGTTAAAGCTGTTCTCAGGGCTCTCTGCTCTATTCAAGTGAGCTCTGAGCCCCAGCATGCTGGACCCCCAATAACCTCTTTGCTGTGGCCGAGTGAAAATGCTATACTGTTCTGTACTTAAAAGATGCTTTCTTTTGCTTGCCTCTGCATAAAGATAGTCAGTTGCTGTTTGCTTTCGAGTAGGTAGACCCAGAAACCGGAACGTCTTGTCAACTAACGTGGACTAGACTTCCACAGGGGTTCAAAAACTCCCCCACTCTCTTTGATGAAGCCCTTCACAGACATCTCTACAACTTCAGAACTACGCACCCCGAAGTCATTCTGCTTCAATATGTGGATGTCCAGCTACTGGCAGCCAACACCAAAGAAAACTGTGAGTCTGAGACCCAAGCACTATTATCTGAGCTTGCTCAACTTGGGTAGAGAGCTTTGGACAAAAAGGCCCAAATTTGAAGCAAGAAGTAATCTTCCTGGGGTATTTCCTTAGGCGCGGTAAATGATGGCTCACTGAGCCCAGAAAACAAACCGTTGTGCAGATACCACCCCCATTTAACAGGAGACAACATAGAGAGTTTCTTGGGACTGCTGGCTTTAGCAGGTTATGGACCTGGGTTTGTGTTCTTAGCTGCTCCTTTATACCCGCTGTTAAATGAGAATGCCCAATTCCAATGGACCCTTGAGCACCAGCAAGCTTTTGATAACATCTAAGAACACTGACACTGAACTCCTCAACTTCACTGAGCCCAGCCTGCAATTTCAGAAAGCCCTATACTACATTAAAAATGTACATCAACTCAATCAACTTGGTTCAAAAAAACTGCCGGCATTACTGTAGGATCAAGAACAGAGTTTTAGACTAATTCACTCACAGTGAAAGGAAATAATTGAATGGGTAACAAAAGCCTGTCAGTTCTGTCAATTGGTTAATGCTTACCCTTCCAAGCTTCCTGCAGGAAAGCACCTATGAGGAACCAGACCAGGACAATTCTGGGAAGTGGACGTTACTGAAATTAAGCCAGCAAGGTATGGACTTAAATATCTCCTAGTCTTTGTAGATACATTTTCAGGATGGATTGAAGCCTTTCCCACCAAAAAAAAAAAAAAAAAAGAAAAGAAAACCGGCACAAATTGTGGTCAAGAAGATCCTGAAAGATATTTATCAAAGACACGTCCTGCCTAATTTAATATGGTCTGATAATTGAACAGCCTTCATGGGCCAGGTAAATCAGGGGTTAGCCAGGACCCTGGGGATTAATTGGAAGTTACATTGTGCTTATAGACCCCAGAGCTCAGGACACTTAAAAAAAATAAATAGAACCATTAAAGAGACCTTAACAAAATTAAGCTTAGAGACCGGCATAAAAGATTAGACTATGATTCTGCCTTATGCACTGTTTCATGCAAGAAATACTCCCTTTCTTTCTTTGTGTAACCTCACCCCCTATGAAATTCTCTATGGGGCCCTTCCTACACTAAGAGACCTAACCCCGACTCTAAGACCTAAGAATCCCTTCCACACACCCTTGCTTGACATACTTAAATCTCTTGTAAGAACTCAGCTATACCTGTGGAAACAGCTGGCCACTGCCTTCCAACCTGGGGACGAGGGGAATCCACATTGATATCAAGAAAGAGACTTCCTCTACATAAGATGACATCAGGTGTCATCCCTGGAACCCCGCTGGAAAGGACCATTCCAGGTGCTACTTATAACACCTACAGCAGTAAAAGTAGAGGGAATCACTTCCTGGATCCATGCCTCTCATCTCAAGCCTGTGCCATGTCCAGACTCTGACTGAAAACTGGAAAAGACTGTTAATCCTTTCAAATTGCATATTCGCCACGTGGGTAAGGCTATAGACTCTCTCCTTGGCCACCCGTAGTCCTAACGCTCATCAGTTGCTTCAGCAGCGATGGCTGATCACAAATACTACTAGACAAGAAGTATGGTCTATCTTGCATACAGCCCCCTTAGGGACCTGGTGGCCATCTCTCCACCCAGACATTTGTCAGCTGGCTATAGGTCTTTCCTATTAGGATATCCCTGATGAAGAGGATCTCACTAAAATTCCATTAAATCCTTTCCGTACCATAGATAATGGAAACAAACATTATGGTTGTAGGGACAGGCAAGCCAGATGCAGGTTGGCTAGCCTATATTAGTATGTTTGCCCGGCAGACTATCAAAGCCACAAACCGCCACGGCTGTGTGGGGGAAAAGCCGACTTCTTCTGTAAGTCATGGGGATTTGAGCATACAGGGGCTGCCTGGTGGAACCCAAAATCCTCATCAAATTCAGTACACAGCATTGGCCATATTACCACTTAGAAAACCCAAACTGATGGCCAACAGAGGAGTCTCTAGATCCTCAAATTCTGTGTGACCTTTTTAACTTCTGCAAGTGCTCAAAAGGGTGAAAGGAAATTCCCCTATGTGAAGGCCTTTTTCCTCTTTCGCTCACATCCTGAACTATGCTTCTCCAATAGTTCCTCAAACTCAGCCTTCTGCTCCAGACTCTCTGCTGTCAGTCCCACCTCAGCAAACCTGATTTCTCTTCTCCAATTACTAGATCAAAAACCGAAACCTCCGCCGGTTCTCAGAGCATTGCCCTCTTGCTGAGGTAGCAGGTACTGAGGTACCCATCCATCCACTCACTTCTCTCTTTTCTTGTCAGTGCCCACACTGGGTCCCACCAGGTCCTCTTACCACTTAACCCAAAGCTCAAACCAGCTTAGGAGAGCCCTCAGACACCTATCGAAGATGTAATGAAAATGGCCTTTAAAGTTGCTTTGTCATCACTGAAAACAGGTTACTAAGAATTTAAAGTCCCTCACAGGCTTTTTGGGATACTCACTCCCGTCTTCCTTTCTGCTCTACCGATTCTACTGCTCAATTTATGTTGCTAGGAAAATCCCAAACCCCTTTCCCATTATTCCTTTACATCTCTCCTTCCTTATTCTCAGATCCACGGAGCTGCTCTCACCCCCCGCCTTCCCCGTCTTCCCCCTCTGTACCAGGCCCACAGAAAAATCTTCACTGAACTTCTCCAGAAGTCTTCACCATGGCTGACTTTAGGACTTTCAGCAAAAGAGTCTCTATAAATGAGTTCAGTGTAGATTAACTTCCTCTTTTTCTGTTGCCCTTTTCTACTTGGCTACTGGCTGGAAAAATCAGCACTCCTAAGCTAGACACCCCCTTAATAGTTTTTCACAGAATATGTTAACAAGGCCTCTGGCCTTGAGCTGGGGCTTCACAGAGATGGCTACATTTCTAAGATAAAAATTTCCAAACTGGGCTCCATGGTAACAGTTGGCAGGGGGATAAAAGAAAAGGAAAAAAAAGCTCTCTGCCTCCCAGGTGTCCTTGAAAAGTTAACTTGCCCACAATAAAGGAAAAAACAGAAAAAAAAGCTTCTTTTTGTGAATTTCTGCAGACTGTGAACTTCTGAGTCCCTTCTCTTTCATGTTGGGTACAAAATTCTGAAACTACCTAAACTTGGGGTTCAGGATGTTAATTGATTACAACAGAAGCAATGCCCTCTGAATCCGGTTGCAACCAAATAGGACTGTTTCCCTGTCTTTGGTGCTATCTTAAGTGCCGTGCCTTGTCCGTCCCTACAACAGTATAATTCTATATACTTAAACATTGTTCATGTTTTCATGAAATGGTCAACAGATGTGATTAATTGTGTAATGGTGAAGATGTCTCCCAGATTGCTCTATAATGACCCAGGTTCATTTGAAGTTCAAACACGGGGGCATACAACCCGGTTCCACTGGGAACATATATCCCTCACTTTAGCCATCATATTAGGAATTGGAGTTGCGGCAGTGGTAGTCACAGGAACCACTGCCCTGCTCCATGGTACACAACAAATGACCCAAATAGAAGCAGCAAGAGACCAAAACTTAAAGATAATAGAAACCTCCATCACAGCTTTGCAGGAATCTTTTACATGTCTCTCTGAAGTTGTTTTACACTCCAGTTGAGAGTTGGACCTCCTCTTCATGAGAGAAGGGGGCCTTTGTGCTGCATTGATGTAAGAATGTTGTTTTGATGCCGACCATACTGAGGTTGTAAAAAAAACCTTTGAGTAAAATAAAAGGATGCCTTGAAAAGCATCAACGAGAGAGAGAGGCCCAAAAAGGGTGGTTTGAGTCTTGGTTCACACAGTCCCCCTGCTTATCTACGCTTTTATCAACCCTGGCCTGTCCAATAATAATCCTCATATTATTGCTAACTATAAAACCCTGTTTGCTCAACCATGTAATTTCTTTTCTCCAAGCTCAAATTGGATAAGTTAAACTTATGGTAATACCCCACTAGCAGACATAGAATGTGACATGTCCCAATAATCACTTTTATGATTAAAAGTAGCAAGAAGAAGAAGTGGGGAATGAAAGGTTAATAAAAAAGGTACTTGTAACTTCCTGTTTTTCTGTATGCTTAACAAAACACTGTTGAAATATTGAGAACTGTTTGTAATCTTGTTCCCAGATTGTGCTGTCCCCAACTGCCAAATTGCAGAATGTATTCCCTCACCCAGTTTCACACTAACCACCCACTCGCTCTGACCCATCAATAAATTTCCATCCCTGCCCTCTCCAAGGAAAGTATATAAGCTCTGCTTAAGCTGTTCTCAGGGCTCTCTTCTCTATTCATGTGAGCTCTGAGCCCCAGCTTGCTGGACCCCCAATTAACCCCTTGCTGTTGCATGAGACACTATCTTGGTGATCTCTTCCACCGACGCTTGCAGGAACATTACTTGGATGTTTGAATGTAGAAGAGAAAATCCAGTCATAAACGGATAGTCGGTAAGATTAAGAAGATAGTCGGTAGGTTTAGGAAGAAGAGTGAGTATAGGATTTGGAAAACAATATCTTTAGCAATAGGGGTTCGGTTAGAGAGTGAATGTAAATGTCAGCACATGTGAACAGTCACAATAATGAAGTGGGAAAAATATGTAGGAAAGCAGATATCAATAAAGACATTACGAAATCAGGCAAAGTATAAAGTGCGTGATACGATTAGACATTTTCAACAGAATTGAGTTAGAATATATAATCTTAAGAAGAAACAAATATGTAGTCACCAATAGGATTGTCATTTGAGAGCATTAGGCAACTTTGACATGGATGTTTTTTGTAATCTATGCTCACTTTCCATTTAGGCTTTGGTACAATCAAAAGTGTGACCTTTACATTTGTCTCCAGAATACTACTGTGATAAAATGTATATGTAGATGTGGTGACATGAGTGTTTCTTCCACCATTTCTGGGAGCAATATTTTGAAGACATATAAATGGGTATTGGGGGTACAAAGAGGTGTACACTGTGTCATTGAATATACAGATAATGCATGAATAGACCATAAGTGAATAAATAATATAACTGGTTCCACATTAAATAACGGATTGAATAGATATCTGAAAATATATAAGAAATCTTATATTGATATACAATCATTCATTCCAACCAATGATACATCTAATATTAATATTAGGGTTATGGTTTATCATGAAGATATGTTAGTTTTGCTACAAAAGTGATTATGGAAATCGAAAATAATGTGTTTGGAAAGAGTCAGTCATAATGCTGGCAATATGTAAACAAGGCCTCTGGCCTTGAGCTGGGGCTTCACAGAGATGGCTACATTTCTAAGATAAAGAAGTTACCAACTGGGCTCCATGGTAACATCTGGCTGAGAGAAAAAAAAAAGAGAAGAAAATAGCTCTGCCCCATTCCCGGTATCCTTAAAATGTTAACTTGCCCAGAACAGAGAAAAAAAAAAACAGAAACAAAAACTGCTTTTTATAAACTTCTGCAGATTGTGAACTTCTGAGCCCCTCCCATCCATGTTGGGTACAAAATTCTGAAACAATTTAAACTTGGGGTGCAGGGGATTAAATGATTACAACAGAAGCAATGCCCTCTAAATCCGGTTGCAACCAAATAGGACTGTTTCCGTGTCTTCGGTGCTATCTTAGTTGCCTTACCTTGCCTTGTCCATCCCTTTTCTCATGAAAAGACCAGTCGAGAAACATGGAGGAATGCATGTGCTCTGAAGCAGAAAATGATTGATAGTGAAACAAATGCCTATTAATTTTCTAACTTGTGGATGAAATATATATCCTATGATGTGCATAAATTGAAGAAATAGTAATCTACCAGTGTTGAATAAAAATGAACGTCAAAATACACATTATGTCCGATTGGAATCTACTTGCATTGATGTTAAACTGGGTCAGGTACTGTAGAAATATTAGGATTTGTGTTCACCATTCACTCAAGTTACTTTTCAGTATAGGAAAGAAATATGTTTTTATGGTTAATGAATATTTCTAAGAATAATCTTTGGAAAGTTGATTATAAATTTACGTATATGAATATGAATGAATTTCGTGAGTGTAAAATAAGACACATATTTCATATTTTGAAAAATCTGGAGAGTGTATATATATATATATATATATATATATATATATATATATATATATATATATATATATATGTGTGTGTGTGTGTGTGTGTGTGTGTGTGTGTGTGTGTGTGTGTGTGACTAAAGTCACGGTGGCCTGGACACCCTTCTTGTGAACCAGGAGTGATCAAATAAGTCTGCCATTAATACTTTTCCACTTCTCCAATTTGAGGCCTTCTGACTTTGGCGTTTAGATTCTTTATGTGAAATGGAGTCAAGAAAAAACCGAAGCACTTATGGATTTGCCTCTGCATGGTTTTGAAGAATTCATTTGACCCAAAGGATCCCTATTCCCCTTGATGGAGGTCAGGAACTTTACAGAGAAAGGCGAGAGACTTCATCTACAATGACTGCGAATTTTTGCCATTTTGATTTTGTATGCACACATGGGATCTTTCTTTACATCCATCAGGTGTTGGTAATCTAAGCCACAGCCTCACACAGGGCCAAGAGACTGATTCAGACACATCCCTTTCCAAAGCAGTTAAGCAAAGAGCCACAGGTGATGCCCTCTCATTTCCATTTGAAAACTGGTTTCTTCAGGCTTCAGAAAGGGGTGGCGTGAGGCAAAGCCCTTCCTGACATTCAGGGCAAAAGAACAATAGGTAAGCAAAAGGCCCATAGCGGGGTTCCTCCACTGAGACTTTACTGGTCACACTGATATCTGAGTTTTCTGAGATGCTCGCCATTCCCTTCAGCTATCCAGTACATGGCCATATCACAGAGCTTGGAGGTGGTAAATATCTTGGACACAAAACCATGAGCCTATTCTTGAGTGTAGCCAGAATTCAGGAAGAAAATGGGAACTTAGGAAGTTTGTAGGTGTTGCCCTTCGATAATGCAAGCCACAATCCATTCATAAATTTTGCAGGATTGATGCTGGGAAGCTTTCTACTAGACAGGACACATCCATTGATGCATTCTCTTTTCTAATGTCTACAAAAACAGACACATTGGAATACACAGACATAGAAACACTTGCCTTGTCAAACGACTTACTAGAAACAGTTCACTCCAAACCAAACAAACCGCCTTTCTTACCTTTTCTCAGAACATGAGATAAAACCACAAACACACAACAAAAACCACAAAGGCAACGCCTTCCCCCAAGTAGGTCTGTGACTATTCGGAGTGTACTCTCACTGGTGAGCCTTACTATGTACCTCCAAAATGGCCTGTCCTGTCTCAGATCTGGTCTCTTTGGCCAACTCTGTGAAATTGTCAGGAGCCCGTGGTGAGCCACTACTTGCTTTCTCTGGAAAGGCCAGTCTTCAAAGCTTTCCTGGCATTTGGCCATCTTCACATCAATAGATACCAAGAAAGACTGACTCTGTCCTTACAAAATCCAAACAAATGAGCCCACTGGGACTGGGACTAGGACTGGCTCTGGGTGCCTGGAATCCTGGATCGCAAGTTCAGAGAGTTCCATCACCAAGGAATAGAGATGAGGTCACTTCCTTCAGGAACTGAATGAGGTCACTGCCTTTGCAACCACTTTTTCCTAACAGTTGCTTCCAAGGGTCCCATGAGATAGATGCTGCCCCTATTTCCCGTGACCCTCTCACCAGTTAGAATACTATATCACCCATAGGCACCCGTGAACAGCTCTGCACACAGGCCTGGATTGGTCCATCTTCTGTACATTAGGAACAGAGACACTCAGTCAGACACAACCCCTCTCCAGACAGGGTTGTTTTCCATGGAAGATGACTTTTGCTCTCTCAGGTCCTTAATAGCTGCCTACATCTTCTCCAGGGATTATTTCTGCATGGACCTTTGAGGTTTTCAGCAGGTGGTATATCCCCTACATTCCTATATTGTAAGACCAACACTTTCTCTGCTCTTTTATAAAGTTAGAATGAGGGAATAGTATATGGTTTGGGTTAATTACATGTTCGATTTGGGTTAGGAATCATTTTGCTGGATGAATAATGGTATTGGAAATCTGTGATATTTATAAAAATATAGAGGTGAAATATATGTATGAAAACAGAAATCTAAGTAATATTTGAAGCCCAGAAACGGATTGGGCCCTTGATTGGGAGACTTAGCTTTGAATTATGTCCTGCACAGATGTCTCAGATAAATCAATACACAATGGCATCGGACCTTGTACCTTGAATGATTGAATGTCGAAGAGAACATCCATTCAAAAAAGGATAGTCAGTAGGATTTGGGAGATAGTTGGTAGATTCAGAAAGAAGAGTGAGTATAGGATTTGGACCAAAAGTTATTTAGCAATTGGGTTTCAGGTAGAGAGTGAATGTAAATGTCAGCACAAATGAACAGTCAAAATGATGAACTGGGAATTTATGAAGGAAAGCCGATATCAATAGAGACATTAGGATATTAGGCAAAGTAAAGTGAGTGATAGGATTAGACATTTTCAACAGGGTTGAGTTTGAATATATAATCTTAGAAAGAAACAAATATGTAGTCAACAATTGGATTGACATTTGAGAGAATTAGGCAACCTGGACATGGATGTTTTTAGAAATCCATGCTCACTTTAAATTTAGACTTTGGTACAATCATAAGTGTGACCTTTGCTTTATTTTCCAGAATATTACTGTGATAAAATGTATATGTAGATCAGGTGACATGAGTATTTCTTCCACCATTTCTGGGAACAATATTTTGAAGACGTATAAATGAGTATTGGGGGTAGAAAGTGGTGTAGTATCTGTCTAAGAATATAGAGATAATGCAAGAATAGACCATACTGTGAATAAATAATATAATTGGTCCGCTTTAAATAATGGATTGAGTTGATATCTGAAAATATACAGAAAATCTAATGTTGATATAAAATCATTCATTCCAACCAGTTATACTTCTAATGGTAATATTAAGGTGATATTTCATCATGAAGAGTGTGTGAGTTATGCTTCAAAAGTGATTATGGAAATCGAAAATAATGTGTTTAGAAAGAAGTCTTGTTAAAAAACATGGAGGAATACATGTGTTCTGAAGAATGAAGTTATTGAAAGTGAAACAAATGCCAATAAATTTGCTAACTTGTGTATGAAATATATATCTTATGATGTGCATAAACTGAAGAAATAGTAATGTACAAGTGTTGACTAAAAATGAACATCAAAATACACATCACGTTCCATAATTATCTACTTGCATTGGTGTTAAACTGGGTCAGTTACTGTAGAAATATTAGGATCCGTATGCACCATTCACAGAAGTTAGTTTTTATTTCTAGGAAACAAATATGTATTTCAGGTGTATGAATATTTCTGAGAATAATCTTTTGAATATTTGATTATAAATCCACATACATGAATACGAATAAATTTAGGGAGTGTACATTGAGACCCATATATTTCATATTATGAAAAACTTGGAGAGTGTACACACACACACACACACACACACACACACACACACACAGACATTAAAAAGTAGCAATATATATGGAAATCGAAATTCATCATGAAATGTATATCATCCACTGATCCAAAAATATTCATTATACTGAACATGATTTTATTTATCATGTTGTTCATCTACGAAGCTCACCCATAGGTTGAATTTTCAGTTCCAACTGTGTTTAGGTGGAGTGATCTCTTCTCCCAATTTGTATCTGCAAAGTCAGCCACCTCACAAGAATGTACATGTGATAACAGGTATGATTCAATATGTGCATATGAAATAACATGTGCTGAATTGGCTACAGAGAAAGGCAGAGAGGAATTCATCTATTTGTTAACTTTAAAAACACATGGAGAACTATTTCAACAAAATATTGACTAGATTTATAAGTCCTACCCTGTATAATGCAAAAGGCAAGTCCAGCAATACACTATGTCTCGTCTAAACTGCTTGTATTTCTATTCGGTTTGGGTTATTTTTCTCCATCATATTAGAATTAGTAGTCAGAGTCTAGTAGGGTATGCGTTAGTGTCAGGCATTCAGCATTTTGAATTGAAAATAGGAAAATGAATCCAATGTGTATGTAAATATGTGCTTCACAAAAATCTTCCCACTCTAATCCAGAACAATGCCTTGACTTTACCTTCACTCCAAGTAAAATACAATTAGAGTGGACGAGTTAGAAAATCTGTGAATACATATCTGGAATGTAATATGCTCAAGAGTTCACAACCTTGAAGGTGGTAGAGGAGTTTCCAAAAGTAAGGGACAGGTAAATACTCCACAAAAATGGAGCTCTTCTGGACTAAAGACTTCTGGTGAAACTGCCTCTGAGTTTGGGCACTTGAAATATTTGTTGTTGTCAGGAGTTTTAGCTTTTTTTGTAGAGAGACCATCAAAGCTAGGTATGTATCTAAGTGACCTGGAGGACATGGTTTCTTATTTTCTAATGAACATGAGGCAGCAGTGCTGAATTCTCTCTTTGTAGGTAAACTGTGGCCACTGCGGGCAAACTCTTTCCGTGTGGACTGTAAAGCCATCTGGCCATCCTCCACTTGTCGATGTGTTTCTTGCTGCTGCAATGTGAGTTTGGTATTTGCTTCACAAAATACAAGGAGTTAAACTGGGACACAGTGCTAAAGGGAGTTCTGTCACGTGTGGTGTGTCAGGTTCTGCATGATAATGAACCAACCAAGCTTCAATCCCACATAGCTTGCATCCTTAACCATAGCAATCTGATTCTGAACATTGCCCTGAAACCTCTCCACATAACAAGATGCCTTTACATAGAAGGGTCTGCTGGGTGCACCATGTCAGTCACAAGCCATTTGGAAGCCAATGGCAGATCCACATTGCCCCACCACAGATATTTTATCACACAACTGCACACGACTTTTCTAGGCCCATTTCACATCAGGCTCCAACTTACTGGCATCTCTTTTCTACACCATTTTCATGGTCATGGGAATTTCAAAAATTTCATGGTATTTATCTAGCCATTTTACAAGAATGATGTTGGAGGCACTGTGTGTTTAACTTCATTCAGGAACAATTAAATGGTGAGGAAGCTCATTTCAATGAAAGCTCTGGAGAAATCTCACAGACAAGGCTTCCAAAGAGTGGCCAAAATTTCACAGGAAGCCAGACCTATTGCTGTCTACAATGTGAGGTACATGTGTGTTTTGACTCTCAACTATGGCTGCCATGTCTTTCAGAATATAACCATGGGATATCCTGGATTAGATTCCCAGTGCTCTGTGGAAAGCAAACCTGGGCCTAGATCTCGGTTTCCAAGGGCGACTCTCATGCGTGACCAACTAAAATCCCAACATATTTCATGATAACACTTCTCTAAGTCAGCTCTAGAACTCAGTCTCTAAGGGGAATCACACCAGAGTTCAGCCCAGGTATACCCAGTCATATCTTCCAACTACCACACAAATGGCCACAATTAAAACCAAAACACTCCCACATGGTCCTCATTTTCTTCCATATATACATTCTCATACTACACTCTGTCTGGTGGTTTCCATGAGTGGCGAAGTCCAAGACAGTGTCCAAAATAAGCTTTCTTGCCCTTCATTGCCTAAAGTCATGGTGGCCTGGACACCCTTCCTGTGAACCAGGTGTGATCAAATAGGCCTGCCCTTAATACACCTCTGCTTCTCCAATTTGAGGCCTACTGACTGTCAGGTATAGATATTTTTATGTGAATTGGAGTCATGAGAAAACCCAAGAACCTATGTGCTAGAATCTCCAGGGCTTTGAAGAACTCATTTGACACAAAGGATGCGTATTCTCACTTGATGGAGTTCAGTAGACTTACAAAGGAAGGCAAGAGACTTCATCCACAGGGACTG
The DNA here is from genome assembly GCF_048772815.1 of Callospermophilus lateralis. Classification (NCBI taxonomy): domain Eukaryota; kingdom Metazoa; phylum Chordata; class Mammalia; order Rodentia; family Sciuridae; genus Callospermophilus; species Callospermophilus lateralis. The sequence goes on along the minus strand of NW_027514746.1, from coordinate 713,749 downwards.
CTCTTTTGGCCATTTTGGGTATGGATTCACACACGGAATGATCCATCAGGTGATGAGAATCTAAGCCACAACCTCACACAGGTCCAAGAGGCTGATTCAGACACATTATCAGGATCAATCACTTGATTTTTTCCTCTGTCTAACTAGCTAGAGAGACCTTCTCTTTTAATTGAATTTTTATCTCTGTCTGACTAGCTCGAGAGACCTTCTCTTTTACTTGAATATTTCTACTATAACTATAATACAACCCAAGAAGATAAAATTATTACTCCATATACTATGAATCAAATTGATGATTTAGATAATTAGTTAAATTCTTGGGCAATAATCATGTGCAAATCTAATGTTTCATTTGATAACCACTTACCATCTAATCCTTTATTGTCTTTTTGGTCATCACATCATGTAATTTTTCCAAAAATGACAAGAAAAACACCTATTATAAATGCTACAAATATATTCACTGATGGGTCAAATAATGGTACAGCAGTAATATTTACACCTGATCAAACTTTTACATTTTTAGTACCCAAACAATTAGCTCAAAATGTAGAGCTTAATGCAGTATTACAAGCTTTTGTGATGCTTAAAGCATCTGTAATTAATTTGTTTTCCGATAATCAGTATATAGTTAGTGCTATAGTATCACTTGAAGATGGTAGAAGGATTTCCCCTTCCTCTACTATTTTCTCTTTGCTTTCGACTATACAAAGTCTAATCTGGGACAGGAAAGATCCGTTTTTTATAGGATATTTCAGGACACATACAGGATTGCCTGGAGCCCTTAGTTTGGGCAATTATTTAGCAGATAAAACAACACATGACATTCATACATATTTTCTATACACTAGAAGAAGCTACAAATTTTCATAAAAAGTTTCATGTCAATGCTAATACTTTACAAAAGCGTTTCAAAGTAACTAAGGAACAAGCTAGACAAATAATAAAACAATGTCAAAATTGTGTGACCTTTTTACCACAAGTTAATCTTGGAGTCAATCCTAGAGGATTGATACCTAACCATATTTGGCAGATGAACGTCAGAAACTTGCCAGAATTTGGAAAATTAAAATATTTGCATGTTACAGTTGATACTTCTTCTGGATTTTTGATGGGCTCCATTCTTGCTGGAGAAAAAAACTAAAGATGTTATAGCTCATTGCTTACAAAATTTTGCCACTGTGGGCGTTCCAAAAGAGTTAAAAACAGATAATGCCCCTGCTTATACTTCTACTTCTTTTAAACAATTTTGCTCATCATTTGGCATTACTCATATAACAGGAATCCCATACAATCCACAGGGAGAAGGCATAGTTGAAAGAGCACATGAAACTATTAAAACGTACATATTAAAGCAAAAAGAACAAATTGGGAAGGGGTATATATTCCCCAAAGGTAAACTTAAAATAACCCTTTTACTCTAAACTTTTTAAATTTGGGTTCATCAGGGGTTAGTGCTGCAGAAAGGCATATATGTCCAAAAAATGTACATAAGCCCAAGGTACTTTGGAAGGATATTCTAACAGGACAATGGAAAGGTCCTGACCAAGTAATTGTCTGGAGTCCGGCGTCTGTTTTTGTGTTTCCACAGGGAGACCAGTAGCCAATTTGGATTCCAGAGAGATTAACTAAAGAGATTTCTACAGACCAAAAATAAGATGATTTGGCTCAAATCAATAAGAGCTGATATGCAGAACTCCAGTTTGGCTGTTCTTACATCTGTGACAGAACCAGAATGTTTTTTTCAAATCTATTTTATTATTCCCCTTTCTCATATCATGAAGTTTTATTTTGTTTTTTTTTAGCTCATACAGAACTAGGTTAATGTTTTGCTGATCAGTTCTATTTTTGGACAATAGAGTTTTTAGACATTGCAATGGAGATTTCACCTGTAAAAAGTCATAAGGCCTTTAATATTATGTCATGTGTTGTATGTATTATATTATGTGTGCACTTGTGTTTTGTGTTATATGTTTGATTTCACATCTTTTCTGTGTTGACTATATTCTTTTCAAGTTGATATACTTTGTCTTCATTATCTGATGTTCTGACTTCTACTTGATGTAGTCTGTTTGTAATATTCTCATTAGCGCTTTTAATCTGATTTACGGTTTCTTGCATTTCTATGATTACAACTTGATTATTTTTTAACACCTCTATCTCCTGATAAAGCTCATTCTTTGCGGATTTAATTTGTGTGGTTAGTTCCTCTTCAAAATATACTTTCAATGCTTGGATTTGCTGTCTCATGTCTTCTCTAATATTCCGTTCCATCTGAATTAGGAATGCCTTGATTTCTTTCCCTGTCCATATTTCTGATTCTTCTAGGTTCTCCTGTATATTTAGATTGTCCTGCATTGTTTGTAACCCCTTTTTCCCTTGTTTTTTCATATTGTTCACGTTGCTTTCCAGCTCTGTTTGACTGCTTTGTAACTGCTTTCTCCTATACATTTGTTTTGGCTTTGTATATCTCTGTTGTCTCTCTTTTGTGGTGGAAGATTATGCCTAAAAATTTTGGGCTTTGTTGTACTTTAAAGCTGATTCATTTAATTCATATAAGGCTTCTAGGTTCTGTATGCATATAATGATTTGCTGTTTGTTCTTAGGACTATATGTTTAGGTTGGGTGCTCTGGTGGTACAATGGTTAGTATGTCTCGGCTACTTTAGAAGATTGCTCCACTGAAGGTGGATACTACCAGGCAATTGGATCAGGGTGTTGGTAGTAGCTAGGTATTTAGGAGTCTTATAGACAGCCTCGAGACATTCACCTATTTGCATTTAGACAATTACACACAATGAAAGATGTAATGCTTGGAATGAGAGTTGGGGGGTAGGAGAATGAAGGTGCTCTTAAAAAGAAAAAAAGGATAGAGGGAGAGATAGATTAGAGGGGAATGAAAAGAACAATAAAACTTGAAATGGGATAGAAAGAGAGAAGGAAAAGGGGGGAAAGGAACAGGGAGAGAAGAAGGAGAGAAAAAAATATCAACAACAGCAACAACAACAACAAAAAAATTAAAGTCTTAGAGATCCACCTTCTTCTCTTCCAGTAGGCGGAGCTGTGCCTTCCAAGCGGAGTGTCTGCTCTCTACCTGCCGAGAGCTATCCCTGTAGGGCGTCTTCTGGGGGTCTCTCAGACTTGTCAGTCCAGAGCCATTTCACTTCTCCAGCTCTTAACCCCCTTCCTCCTGTCAGCCTGCCAGCCAGGTCCTGTTCCCCAGAAGTGATTCTCCAGAGATCTAGTTACACTTGCAGCCCCACCGAGTGCCCCTTTTAATCCTCAGTGCTGTGGTAAACTGGCGGATAAGACCTTAGGGGTCACCACTGGTGATATGGGGGCCTTGGGTTCTGGGCTCCCCTCTGCTTCCCTACGGACACGACCCCTGAGAAGTCAATGAAGTTTCCTGGCTGCTTGTATCAGTATGGGGAGTCACACACCTGCTAAAGTGGAATTTGCTGGGAAGGAATTTCGCCGGCCGAACTCCGATGATGTCACCTCTCTGCTATGGTGGGCCCCAGGCTTCTTGCCGGATTGACCGAGGGGAGGGGTGGGACTGGTCCGGCCCAGTTCACCTCAGCTCCTGGCGCGTGGAGGCTTGGCTAAAGACTTCTTCCTGCCAAGCTGTGTCTCGGCGTCTAGCAGGACCCAGTCACTTTGGCTGCGGGCTGGTGGACGGATCTGCAGCTGTGCCCGCGGTGCGCAGACTGTGGATGGTGAATCTCGAACTCCGCGTCTAGTGGCAGGGTCCCACTCGTCCGGGTCACACAGACGCTTCAAAAAAATTCTTGTAGCTCCCGGGCAGTCTCCCTTCAGTGGAATTTTGCTAGGAGAATCTCCGTTGGTAGAATCAAAGAGTTATCCTTGCGACTTTATGACCCCATCACTGGGAGTGCATTAAAAGCGCAGCCTCTCTGCCCGCCGCCATGTTGGATCCACCTTTTCTTTTCATTATATTTAATAATTCTCTTCTAGACAATGTAAATTGTTAAGAAAATTGTTTTCTTTTAGTGCCTTTTGGAATGTTACATAATTCTTTCTTTAGGCATTGTTGCCAGAATTTCTATCTTCATCCCAGTGCATGTGAAGTCAAAGATAAAACCAATCTACAGCTTCTGCAATAGCCATCACTGAACTGCTTGCAGAACTTGCCTGGACTATGTATCACTTGTATGCATTGTGAACTCACCTGCCTGCATTGTGAACTATCTGTTGGTGCAGTGACGTGTGGTAGTGTTGGGGTATTTCTCTGATGATGTCATCGGTGGTACAATTTTTTCAAAAAGAGCCATCAATTGCCTTGGTGTATCTTCCTCCCTTCTGCTTGTCATGGTTGTTCAGCTAAAATTAGGGGGCCAACAGAGATGAGGCAAAGAGCCTCACCCGCCCGCTGGTACAAAGACCTCTCCACAGGTGTGGATGTATACTGGACCTGTAGTCAGTGACGGGTAAGATCCAATTACAATGGTACCAATCTAAGACAGGAGGCTGACACCTTGAGGTCAGCTCATTCGATAATGGGTAAGAATCATATGTACTATTGGACAACCTAAGGCAGGCATGGTCCCTAAGCCACATGCTTGTTGTTTAAACAGAGAGGGTTAGATGTTGAGAGCCACAGCCCAAGGGGCCAAAGCAAACTTTCAGACTGCCAGCTGATGGTTGGCTCACAGCGGCCCCAGCAACATCTAGCTGATTGGCTCCTCTGCGGTGATGCCCATTGGGCTGTTTCCCCACCCTTTCAAATTATGGAGCTGCTTTTTGGGGGACTTTTTTGGCTCTGCTCAAACAACCCAGCCAATCGACCTCAAGAGCAGGAGGAGAGGGGAGGTTGAGAGCTTGTGGGAAGCCGGTGGTGGCAGTTGTGCTCTGAGTGTTTTTCCCGAGGAGCTATTTTTTGGCGTGTGTGGTTCTAAAAATAAAGTTAGCTTTTGACAAGTGGCTCCTGAATTGTGCCCAGCCAGACTGTGTCAATCCTAAATTGATGGAGCAAAATAACCAAAACAGAATAGAAATACAAGCAGTTCAGAGGAGGCATGGTGTATAGCTGGACTTACCTTTTGTATGATAAAGGGTAGGTGTTATAAATCAAGTCAATATTAAATTGAAGTAGTTCTCCATGTGTTTTAAAGATAACAAATCCGTGAATTCCTGTCGCCCTTTATCTGTATCCTATTCAGCACATGTATTTTTGTATGCACATATAGAATCCTACCTGGTATCACATGTACACTTTTGTGAGGTGGCTGACTTGGCAGATACAAATTGTCAAAAGAGATCACTCCTCCTGAACGTTGTTGGAACTGAAAATTAAAACTACGGGTGAGCTTCCAAGTTGAACAAGATAATACATAAATCCATGTTCAGTAAAATGAATATTTTTGGATCTGTGAAAGATATATATTTCATAATAAATTTCGATTGGCATATATATCGCTACCTTTTAATGTCTGTCTGTGTGTGTGTGTGTGTGTGTGTGTGTGTGTGTATATATATATATATATATATATATATATATATATATATATACACACTCTCCAGATTTTTCAGAATATAAAATATATGTGTCTTATTATACAATCCCTAAATGCATTCATATTCATGTATGTGGATTTATAATCAAATGTTCACAAAATTATTCTCAGAAATATTCATCTACCTCAAATACATATTGTTTCCTAGTACTGAAATCTAAATTCAGTGAATGGTGCATAGAAGTCCTAATTTTTCTACAGTATCTGACCCACTTTAACATCAATGCAAGTAGATTACTATGGTACATGATGTGTATTATGACATTCATTTTTATTCAACAATGTTACATGACTATTTCTTCAGTTTATGCACATCATAGGATATATATTTCATTCACAAGTTTTCAAATTTATAGGCATTTGTTTCACTTTCTATCACTTCCTGCTTCAGTACACATGTATTCCTCCATGTTTTTTGTCTGGTCTTTTCATGAGACTACTTTTCATTTTAGATTTCAATAATCGCTTTTGAAGCAAACCTCACACACTCTTCATGACAATCCATAACCTTAATATTACCATTAGATCTATAAATGGTTGTGATGAATGTATGTATATCAATATAAGATTTCCTGTATATTTTCAGATATCAATTCAATCCATAATTTAAAGTTGGAACCAGTTATATTATTTATTCACAGTATGGTCAATTCATTCATTTTATCTATATTTGTAGACACAGGGTAGACCTATTTGTACACCCAATACTAATTTATACATCTTCAAAATATTGACCACAGAATTGGTGGAAGAAATACTCATGTCACCTGATCTACATATACACTTTATCACAGTAATATTCTGGACACAAAATGCAAAGTTCACACTTATGATTGTACCAAAACCTAAATGGAAAGTGAGCATGGATTACTAAAAACATCCAAGTCCAGATTGCCTAATGCTCTCAAATGTTAATCCTATTGGTGCTAAATATTTGTTTTTTTCTAAGATTGTATATTCAACATCTACCATGTTGAAAATGTCTAATCCTATCAATCAATTTATACTTTGCCTGATTTCTTCATGTCTCTATTGATATCTGCTTCCCTATATATTTTCCCTAGTTAATCATTGTGACTGACTCATCACATGTTCTGACATTTACATTCATTCTCTACGAGAAACCCTATTGCTAAAGAACTTTTGGACCAAATCGTATACTCACTCTTCTTCCTAAACCTACTGACTATCTTTCCAATCCTACCGACTACCCTTTTTAAGTGGATGTTTTCTTCTACATTCAATCATCCAATTTACAAGGTCCTATGCCATTGTTTATCGATTTTTCTGAGACATCTGTGCAGAAGGTATTTCAAAGCTAAGTATCCCAATCAAGGACCCAATGCTCTTCTGGGCTTCAAATCTTACCTAGACTTCTGTATTCATACTTATATTTCACCTGTATATTCTTGTAAATATCACAGGTTCCCAATCCCATTATTCATCATGCAGAATGATTCCTAACCCAAATCGAACCTGTTATTACCCTAACCATACACTGTTCCCTCAATCTAACTTTACAGAAAAGCAGGGACAGAGTTGGTCTTACAATCAGGAGTGTAGGGGATCTTCCACCTGCTGAGAACCTCAAAGGTCAATACAGAAATGATCCATGGAGAAGATGTAGGCAGCAATGAAGGACCTGAGGGAGGAAAAGTCAACTTCCATCGCAAACAACCTGGTCAGGGTGAAGGGATGTGTCTGAATCAGCCTCTTTCATCTTAATGTAGAGAAGATGGACCAAACCAAGCCTGTGTGGAGAGCTGTGCCCAGGTGCCTATGGTTGATATACCATTCTAACTTGTGAAAATGTCACAGCAAGTAGGTGCACCCTCCATCTCATGGGACCCTTGGAAGCAACTGTTAGGACAAAGTGGTTGCCAAGGCAGTGACTTCATTCACTTCCTGAAGGAAGTTACCTCACATAACTTCCTTGGTGATGGAACTCTCTAAACTTGGGATTCAGGAAGCCAGGCAACCACAGCCAGTTCCAGTCCCAGTTCCAGTGGTCTCACTTGTTTGGGTAAACCAAGGACAGAGTCAGTCTTTCTTGGTACCTAGTTATGTGAGGATGGCCAAATGCTAGGAAAGCTAAGAAGAGGGGCCTTTCCTGAGAAAGAAGGTAGTGGCTCACCAGTGACTTTTGACAACTTCACAGAGTTGGCCAAGGAGACCAGAACTGAGACAGCACAGTGCATTTCGTGGAAATATAGTATGTCCCACCCATCATAGGACACTCCGGATAGTCACAGACCTACTTTGGGAAAGGTGGTGTCTTTTTGAGTGTGGGTGTGAGTTTGTGGTTTTGTCTCATGTTCTGAGAATATGTAGGAAAGGCGATTTGTTTGGTTTGGAGAGGACTGTATCTAGTATGTCCTCTGACAAGGTGAGTGTTTCTATTACTGTGTATCCCACTCTCTCCGTGGTCTTAGTATTAGAAAAAGAATGCATCATGGATGTGTTCTGTCTAGTAGAAAGCTTCCCAGCATTCATACTGCCAATTTATGAATGGACTGCGACTAGCCTTATCAATGGGCAAAACCTACTATCTTTCTAAGTTCCTGTTTTCTTCCTGAATTCCGGACACTCTCCAGAATAGGCTCAAAGTTTTGTGTCCAAGCTATGTAGCACCTCCAAGCTCTGTCACATGGCCATGTACTGGATAGCTGAAGGGAAGTGGAGCATGTCAGAAAACTCAGATATCACGAAACTCAGATACCAGGAAAGTCTCAGTGGAGAAACCCTGCTTTGGGCCATTTGCTTACCTATTTTTCTGTTGCCCTGAATGTAAGGAAAGTATTTGTCTCAGGCCACCCCTTTGTGAAGCCTGAAGAAAACAGTATTCAAATGGAAATGAGTGGGCATCACCTGTGGCTCTTCGCTTAATTGCTTTGGAAATGGATGTGTTGAATCAGCCTCTTGGCGCTCGGTGAAGCTGGGGCTTAGATTGTCAGCTCCTGATGGATCTAAAGAAATATCCCATGTGTGCATCCATAAACAAAATTCAAAAAGATCAGTCATTGTGGATGAAGTCTCTCACCTTCCTCTGTTAGGTTCCTGACCTCCATCAAGTGTGACTATTGACCCTTGAGTAAAATGAGTTTTTCAAAGCCCTGCAGATGTGCTAGTGTTGTCTCATGACTACAAACCACATAAGAATCTATACCTGACAGTCAGTAGGCCTCAAATAGTAGAAGCAGAGCAGTATTAATGTCAGGCCTATTTGATCACTCCTGGTTGACAGGAAGAGTGTGCAGGCCACACTTACTTTAGGCAAATGAGGGGCAAAGAAGCTTATATTGGACACTGTCTTGAGCTGCGCCACTTATGGAAACCTCTAGCCAGAAGTTATGATGAATATCTATATGGAAGAAAATGAGGGCCATGTGGGAGTGTTTTGGTTATAATTGTGGTCATTTTTGTGGCAGTTGGAAGAGATGACTGGGTCCACCAGGGCTTCACTCTTGGGTGATTCCCCTTATAGACTGAGTTCTGGAACTGACCTCAGAGTAGTATTGCCATGAATTGAGTTGGGATTTTAGGAGGTCACGCATGAGATTCACCCTTGGAATCTGAAATCTAGTCCCAGGTTGGTTTTCCACAGAGCACTGTGAATCTCAGCCAGGATATCACATGATTTTATTATGAAAAACATGGAAGCCATATTTGAGAGTCAAAACACACATGGACCTCACATTGTACAGTTCAATGGGCCTGGCTTCATGTGACCTTTTGGCCACTCTTTGGGAAGCCTTTCCTGTGAGTGTTGTCCAGAGATTTCATTGAAATGAACTTCCTCACCATTTAGTGGTTCCTGAATGAATTGAAACCCACAGTGCCTCCAACTTCATCCTTGAAAAATGGCTAGATGAATACCATCAAATTTTTGAAATTCCCATGACCAGGTGGCACTGGAGAAACTTTGGATGTCCTGTTGCTGATCATGAGTATACAATACAGTGCCTTGATTGACTGGGTTTCATGAAAATGTTGAAGAACAGTGATGCCAGTAAGTTGGAGCCTCCTGAGTAGTGGGCCTAGAGTAGTGGTGTGCAGGTGTGTGATAAAACATCTGTGGTGGAGTCATGTGGACCTTCCATTGGCTTCCAAATAGCTTGTGACTGACATAGTGTAGCCAGCAGACCCTTATATGTAAATGCATCCTGTTATATGGAGAGTTTTCAGGGCAATGTTCAGAATCAGGTTGCTATGGTCAAGGGGCCAAGCTATGTGGGATAAAGGCCTGGTTGGTGCATTCTCTTGCAGACCCTGACACACCACACGTGACAGAACTCCCTCTAGCACTTTGTCCCAGTTGAAATCTTTGTATTTCACGAAGCAAATACCAAACTCCCAGTACAGCAGCAAGAAACACCACGAAAATTGGAGGATGATCAAATCGTTTCACAGTCCTCACAGGGAGACACATAGCCCCCAGTGGCCACAGTTTACCTACAAAGAGAGAATTCAGCACTGCTGTCTCATGTTCATTGGAAAATAAGAAACAAGATCCTTCACGTCACTTAGATGCAGATCCAGCTTTAATTGTCTCACCACAAATGAAGATTAAGCTCCTGACAACAACATATATTTCAAGTGCCCAACCTCAGAGGCAGTTTCTCAAGAAGTCTTTAGGCCAGCAAAGCTCCATTTTTGTGGAGGGTTTACCCTGTCCATTACTTTTGTAAACTCCTCTACCACCTCCAAGTTTGTGAACAACTGAGCATATTGCATTCCATATATATATGCACAGATTTTCGAACTCTTCTCCTGTAATTGTGTCTTACTTGGGGCAAAGGTAATGTCAAGGCATTGTTCTGGATAAGAGTGGGAAGATTTTTCAAAGCACATAATTACATACACATTGGATACCTTTTCCAATTTTCCATTGGAAATACTGAATCCCTGACACTAACCCTTAGCCTACTAGACTCTGACTACTTATCCTAATATGATGGAGAATAATAATCCAAACAGAATAGAAATACAAGCAGTTCAGAGGAGGCATGGTGTATAGTTGAATTTGCCTTTTGCATTATGTAGTGTAGGAGTTATAAATCTAGTCAACTTTTGTAGAAATTGTTCTCCATGTGTTTTTAAAGTTAACAAATATGTGAATTCCTGTCTCCCTTTCTCTGTAGCCTATTTGCACATGTATTTTTATATGCACATATAGAATCCTACAAGGTACAACACGTACATTCTTGTGAGGTGGTTGACTTGGCAGATACACATTGTGAGAAGAGATCACTTCTCCTAAATGCTGTTGGAAGTTAAAATTCGAACTCTGTGTGAGCTTCCTAGTTTAACAACATTATACATAAATCCATGTTCAGTAAAATGAATATTTTTGAATCTGTGGATGATATATATTTCATGGTGAATTTCAATTGGCATATATATTGCTAATTTTTAATGTCTGTGTGCATGTGTGTGTGTATGTGTGTGTGTGTGTGTGTGTATATATATATATATATATATATATATATATATATATATATATATATATATATATACAAACTTTCCAGATTTTTCAAAATATGAAATACATGTGTCTTTTTATACATTTCCTAAATTCATCTAAATTCATTCATATTCATATATGTGAATTTATAATCAACTTTTCACAAGATTATCGTCAGAAATATTCATCCACCTGAAATATGTATTTGTTTCCTAGTACTGAAAACTATCTTCAGTGAATGGTGCCTACAAATCCTAAAATTAATACAGTAACTGACCCAGGTTAACATCAATGCAAATTGATTCCTATGGGACATGATGTGTATTTTGACGTTCATTTTTATTCAAAACTGGTACATTACTATTTCTTCAGTTTATGCACATAATAGGATATATATTTCATCCACAAGTTCGCTAATTTAGAGGCATTTGTTTCACTTTCAATCACTTCCTGCTTCAGAACACATGTATTTTTTCATGGTTCTTGACTGGTCTTTTCATGAGACTTCTTTCGAAACACATTATTTTTGATTTCCATAATCACTTTTGAAGAAAAACTCACACACCTTTCATGATAAACCATAACCTTAATTTTACTATTAGATGTATAACTAGTTGGAATGAATGTATGTATATCAATATAAGATTTCTTATATATTTTAAGATATGAATCCAATGCATTATTTAATGTGGACCAGTTATATTATTTATTAACAGTATGGTCTATTCATGCATTAGCTCTATATTCATAGACACAAGGTACACCTCTTTGTACCCCCAATACTAACTTACTAATCTTCAAAATATTGCTCCCAGAAATGATGGAAAAATTACTCATGTCACCTGATCTACATATACATTTTATCACAGTAATATTCTGCAGACAAAATGCAAGGTTCACACTTATTATTGTACCAAAGCCTAAATTGAAAATGAACATGGATTACTAAACACAGCCATGTCCAGGTTGCCTAATGCTCTCAAATATCAATCCAATTAGTGACTACATATTGGTTTCTTCCTAAGATCATATATTCAAATCCAACCCTGTTGAAAATGTCTAATCCTATCACCCACTTTATATTTTGCCTTATTTCATAATATCTCTATTGATATCTGTTTTCCTACATATTTTCTCCGGTTCACTATTGTGACTGACTCTTCACGTGGGCTAACATTTACATTCACACTCTAAACAAAATCCTATTGATAAAGAATATTTTTTTTCCAAAACCTATACTCATTCTTCTTCCTAAACCTAACAACTATCTTCCTAATCCTACCGACTATCCCTTTTTGACTGAATGTTCTTTTCTACACCCAATCATCAAAGTAAACACTGGGCGAGCTTCGGAGGAAGAGACCACCAAAAGACTATCTCATGCAACAGCAAAGGGTTTATAGGGGGTCAGCATGCAGGGGATCGGAGCTCACTTGAATAGAGCAGAGAGCCCTGAGAAGAGCTTAAGCAGAGCTTATATACTTTCTTTGGGGAGGGCAGGGAGTGAAGTTTATTGATGGGTGAGGGAGAGTGGGCGGTTTGCATTCAACCGGGTGAGGGAGTACATTCTGCAGTTTGGCATTTGGGGACAGGACATTCTTGGAACAAGATTAGCAAACAGTTCTCAAGATTTCAACAGTGTTTTGTTAAGCATACAGAAAAAAAAGTGACAAGTACCTATTTTATTAATCTTTCATTCCCACTTCTTCTTCTAGCTACTTTTAATCATAAAAGTGATCATTGTGGGGTGTCACATTCTATGTCTGCTAGTGGGGTATTACCATGAGTTTAACTTGTCCAATTTGAGCTTAGAGAAAAGAAATTACACGGTTGAGCAAACAGGGTTTTATAGTTAGCAATAATATGGAGATTATTATCGGACAGGCCAGGGTTGATAAAAAAGTAGTCAAACAGGGGGACTATGTGAACCAAGACACAAACCACTTTTTTTGGTCCTCTCACTCTCTCATTGACACTCTTCATGGTGTCTTTTTAATTTAATCATATTTTTTTTTTACAACTCCATTATGCTCGGAATAAACACAACATTCTTCCCAGGAAGTGACAAATACCTATTTTATTAACCTTTCACTTCCGACTATCCCTTTTTGACTGGATGTTCTCTTTGACATTCAATCATCCAAGGTACAAGGTCCTATGCCATTGTATATTGATTAATCTGACAAATCTGTGCAGAACCTAATTCAAATCTAAGTATTCCAATCAAGGGCAAAATGCTCTTTTGGGCTTCAAATCTTACCTAGACTTCTGTTTTCATACATATATTTCACCTATATATTCTCATACATATCGCAGGTTCCCAATACCATTATTCATCCAGCAGAATTATTCCTAACCCAAATCACACATGTTATTAACCCTAACCATACACTGTTCCCTCAATCTAACATTACAGAACAGCAGGGACAGAGTTGGTCTTACAATACAGGAATGTAGTGGATCTTCCACCTGCTGAAAACCTCAAAGGTCCATGCAGAAATGATCCCTGGAGAACATGTAGGCAACTATGAAGAACGTGAGAGAGCAAAAGTCATCTTCCATGGAAAACAACCTGGTAAGGATGAAGGGTTGTGTCTCATTCACCCTCTCTCCTTAATGTAGAAAAGATGGACCAACAAAGGCCTTTGTGGAGAGCTGTTCCCGGGTTCCTATGGTTGAGATACCAATCTAACTTGTGAAAGTGTCAGAGGAAGTATGGAAGCAACTGTTCGGAAAAAGTGGTTGCTAAGGCAGTGACGTCATTCAGTTTCTGAAGGAAGTGACCTCACCTCACTTCCTTGGTGATGGAACTCTCTGAACTTGGGATCCAGGAAGCCAGGCATCCAGAACCAGTCCCAGTCCCAGTACAGTGGGATCACTTGTTTGGATTTACCAAGGACAGAGTAAGTCTTTTTTGGTACCTACTGATATGAGGATGGCCAAATGCCAGGAAATTTTGAAGACTGGCCTTTCCAGAGAAAGCAAGAAGTGGCTCACCGCGGGCCCCTGATATTTCACAGAGTTGGCCATGGAGACCAGATCTGAGACAGGACAGGCCATTTCTGGGGAACATAGTATGGCCCACCAGTCAGAGGACACTCTGGATAGTCACAGACTTACTTTGGGGAAGGAGGTGCCTTTTTCAGTGTGGGTGTGAGTTTGTGGTTTTGTCTTATGTTCTGAGAATAGGTAGGAAAGGCGGCTTGCTTGGTTTGGAGTGGAATGTTTCTAGAAAGTCTTTTGACAAGGCGAGTGTTTCTATGTCTGTGTATCCCACTGTGTCCGTGGTTGTAGACATTAGAAAAGAGAATGCATCAATGGATGTGTCCTGTCTAGTAGAAAGCTTCCCAGCATTCATCCTACCCATTTTAGGAATGGACTACAGGTTGCCTTATCGATGGACAACATGTACTGTCTTCCTAAGTTCCTGTTTTCTTCCTGAATTCTGGCCACTCTCCACAATAGGCTCATGGTTTTGTGTCCAAAATATGTACCACCTCCAAACTCTGTGACGTGGCCATGTAATCCATAGCTGAAGGGAATGGCAAGCATCTCAGAAAACTCAGATATCAGTGTGACCAGGAAAGTCTCAGTAGAGAAACCCTGCTTTGGGCCTTTTGCTTACCTATTGTTCTGTTGCCCTGAATGTCAGGAAGGTCTTTGCCTCAGGCCACCCTTTGTGAAGCCTGAAGAAAACAGTTTTAAAATGGAAAGGAATGGGCATCACCAGTGGCTCTTTGCTTAATTACTTTGGAAAGGGATGTGTCTGAATCAGCCTCTTGGCCCTGTGTGAGGCTGTGGCTTAGATTATCAGCATCGGATGGATCTAAAGAAAGAACCAATGTGTGCATCCAAAACCAAAATGGCAAAAAATCAGTCATTGTGGGTGAAGTCTCTTGCCTTCCTGTGTTTGGTTCTTGACCTCCATCAAGGGAGTATTGGGATTTTTTGTGTCAAATGAGTTCTTCCAATCCCTGCAAAGGTGCTTGGGTTTAATAATGACTCCAAATCACATACTATACCTGATAGTCAGTAGGCCTCAAATTGGAGAAGTAGAGCAGTATTAATGGCAGAACTATGTGATCAATCCTGGTTCACAGGAAGTGTGTCCAGGCCACCCTGAATTTAGGTAAATGAGGAGAAGGGAGCTTATTATGGACACTCTATTGGGCTGTGCCATTTAAGGAAACCTCCAGCCAGAGATTATGATGAGTGACTATATGGAAGTAGATGAGGGCCATGTGGGATTTTTTTTATTTTAATTGTGGTAACTTGTGTGGCTTTTGGAAGAGATGACTGTGTTCACCTGGGCTTTAACACTGGCGTGATTCTCCTAGAAGACTGAGTTCTGTAACTGACTTCAGAGTAGTAATTGCTTTGGAAATGGATATGTTTTAATCAGCCTCTTGGCCCTGTTTGAGGCTGTGGCTTAGATTATCAGCACCAGATGGATCTAAAGAAAGATCCCTTGTGTGCATCCAAAACCAAAATGGCCAAAAGAGCAGTAATTGTCTATGAACTCTCTCGCCTTCCTCTGTAAGGTTCTGAAAGAATAAAAGAAATTGAAATTGAAATGTAAAGAACCAGGTTTTGTAAAGTTTCCAAGCTGCACTCAGCACCTGAAATTTCTGTGGCAGTTAAGACAATTCCCGGATTTGCACATTAGATGTGTGTTGAAATCTTCCCTGAGGACCTAGTTACTTAACAGCCCCTTCCCAGAAACCATGCAGCTCACCACGTATACATCACAGTGCATCCACCAATCAATTTAAATGTATACCCCTTCTTACGGCTGACCAATCACCCCCTGCCCAACCTGTTCCCGCCAATGAATGTGCTAATCATGTTTTAGAGTTGTTATTTGATTTTCCCGCGGTATATGATGATTTGCTAAAGAGGCTATGATGTATGTAAAGTCCCTGCCCTCTCTAAAGAATGTATATAAACTCCACTCAAGTGGTTCTCGGGGCTCTTTGTTCTTTGTTCCTCTGAAGTGAGCCCTGAGCTCCAGCACGCTATACCCCCAATAAACCCTTTGGTGTTGCATGAGAAAGCCTGTTGGTGGTCTTTTCCTCCGATGTTCGCCCCACCTTTTCATCTGGAGGTCCCAGGTGAGATATCCGGAGCAGCGGATGAAAGACCCCAAGGGACTCCTCTCGGGGTAAGAAAGGCGCCTCTTTCTGGTTTCGGGTTTCAGGTTAGGGCTTGGCAAAGTGGCTGTCGGTGAAGAGCATTAGCTCTCTCTGACAGTGGGTGGCAGACGTGTCACAGAGCTACTGGCCACGTCCCTGGGGGACACTCCAGAGGACGAGGGAAATCAAGGAATATTAGTTTCCTCAACTCGGTTATATTTTGCTTCAGGATTCGGTTTGCCAGCCCATCAGGTTTTGCTGGCTACACAGTTTTGTTCATTGTCCCGAACTCATGTTGAGTTTACTGTCTGTCTTTATTGTCTAACCCATCAGGTTTTGCCAGTTACTGAGTTCTAATATTTGTCTTGGACCCATGTTAAACGTTTACTGTTTGTCTTTGTTTGTGTTGCGTTTGTGTCTTCACTGTCTCTTTTTGAGTAACTCCCATTATGGGACAAAGCACTTTCACGCTTCTGTCCCTGACCCTTGATCATTGGACTGATGTCCACTCAAGGGCCAAGAATCATTATTTTTCAGTTAAATGTCAGACCTGGCAGACTCTCTGTGCTTCAGAATTGCCCATCCTCAAAGTCGGGTGGCCCCCAGAAGGATCCTTCTACTTCAATCTAATCCAAAAAGTCAGAGATATTGTCTTTCAGCCGGGACCACGTGGCCACCCAGATCAACAGCCATATACCCCTTCCCCAGGATCCTATCATTCAAACCTTCCGTTCCCTCCCCATCTTCCCCCCATTCTTCCTGAGTCACAAGACTGGACAATCCTCCCCCTCCTTATCCTCTGCCCTCGCTCCCCAACCCCCAACACATTCCAGATGATTCTCCCGCCACTGACTCAGCCTCTCCGCCAGTAGAGGCAATTGGGCCAGACCCAAGCCCTCCAAGGGACTTCTCCACAGCAGCAGCAGCCCCTCCTTTTCTGGTGGAAGCTGGGCCACCTAAAGAAACCCGCCAGCTACGGAAAATAGAAAACTCAGAAGCCACTGTGATGCTCCCTCTTCATCCTTATGGGCCCATGAACCGACCAAACTGGGATCCCATCACCTTTGAAGGTTGGTAGCATCTTTCCACTTATCACAGGGCTCTAATGGCGGGGCTCCGAGTGGCCGCCAGAGGGCCGACTAATTTGGCCATGGTAAGAGAGATAATCCAAGGTCCTAATGAGTCTCCCTCTATGCTTCTTGAGAGAATTATGGAAGCATATAGGAAATATACTTCTTTTGATCCTCAGGCAGAGGACGAAAAAACATTTGTTGCAATGGCCTTTATCCAGTTTTGATTCTGACTCCTTAATGTGTTCGACTACATGATTGGTTGCCTTAGGTGGCGTAATCAGGGTGCGGCCAACAGTCATCCACCCTGTGGGTCTTGCTGAGGTTGTCCGAGCATAGAGAGCAAACTCAACATAGCCCCAACGTTTGGCCTTGGGGTCAGGTATATCTGAAGTATACGATCCATTGTTATCGGATGAAGAGCCTTTATGCCACTTTAGGTAACTAGAAGTCAACCCTTCAGAGTAGCCAAGTGAATGGTAAGAACAGCTACCACGTTCATCATGGAACCTGCATGACCAATAGGGACACCCATTATATATCTCAGGCCACCAATGACAATAGTCTTTGGTTTGATTAAAAAGGAAGCAAATGAAAGGCCAGTTCCAGCTACCAGGGATGAAGGTCCTTGAAGGTGACAATTTTAGGGAAATAGAGGTGCAGTTGTGGATGAAGCAAGTAGTTGCATCCACTGCGCGGACCTTCTGCATGCCATGTTCTGAGTATCGTTCCCGAAGAGTGAATAAATACATGGTAGGTTAGGAGGGTAAAGACAAGTCCCAACAGAGCACAGAAAAAAAGCAGAGCACAAAAAACAAGCAGTTAGAGAAGACTAGGGTGTTGGGAGAGCTCATTGTGCCTTCTTTAAGAGGAATTGGGCTGCAGGGAACACCGTGTGAGCCGCAACTTAAATGGGTGAGATGGGTGTGGAAAGCAGGATTAAAGGGGAGCTTCAGGAGGTGATTCTTGGAGTTCCTCTGGCATGGTCCTGTCGTCAGCAGGTGGGGCCTCCTGGTGATATGGTTTCAACCTAGAAATGGGAATCCAGGGAGTGAGACGGTTGTCTGGTAAGGAGAGTTTGGCGGCGGTGGGGGTACAGAGAATGAAAGGATAGGGGCTTTCCCATTTTGGTGCAAGAGTCCCTTTCTCCTCTGGGGTATTATAATAGACTAGACTCCCAGGTGTTAAGGGAGGAGTGTTTGGAGTGGAGACTGGGTCCGGAAGAAGCCAGTTCTGACATTTCCAGTGTTCAGAGCGGAGATGAAACAAGAGAGGCAAAGACAAATCTCGGGTGAGAGGTCCTTGTGAAGTGACCAACCCAGAGGGTATAAGAGGTCTTCCATACATTATCTCAAAGGGAGACAGTAAAGATGGTTTCTTAGGGAGAGCTAAGATTCGAAGCAAAGCAAAGGGAAGGATTTTGACCCAGTCTAAGTTTAATTCCATTGTCAATTTGGTAAGGACTTCCTTCAGAGTATGATTTACCCTTTCCACTTTCCCTGAAGCCTGGGGGTAATATGGACAGTGGAAATGCCACTTGAAGGAGAGGGCTTGAGAGACCTTTTGTGTGATCCTAGAAATAATCTCAGGGCCATTGTCATATTGTAGGAAAGTGGGCATACAAAACCTAGGGATGATGTCTGTCAGTTAGATTGAAGCTACAGTGGAAGCCTTTTTATTGGAAGTGGGAAATGCCTCAACCCAAACAGAGAAAGTGTCCACAAAGACAAGGAGGTATTTAGTGTGCCATACTGTGGGCATGTTGGTGAAGTCTACTTGCCAGTCAGCAATGGGAATGTGTCCCTGGGCTTGGTGGAAAGGGAAAGGTTTGGGCCTTAAAGGAATATGAGGTTTGGTCCGCTGACAGATCTGACAATTAGAGGCTATATTCTCTATCATGGCTATGTCAGAAGGGTTGAGGGAGAAGAAGCTCTGTGAAAAAAGGGTCAAAGACTGAGAATTGGAATGGTGTAGAGTATGAAGGAACTTGAAAAGATCCTTGTTCTTACTGGAAGAAGTAGGGGCTTCAGATGAGCTGTCTAAAGTGGCCATAATATGTACCCCATAGGGGCCATAATTGGAAGTGGTAGCACGCATTCGTGGCGCCTGGTCAGCTTTGGCATTGCCCTCAGTGATAAGAGAGCCATCCTTCTGATGGGACCTACAATGGACAACTCCCAACTGGGTGGGTAAGTGGGAGGCCTCCATCAGATTGGTTATAAGAGCCGAATTAGTGATCGCATTACCTTTGGTGGTAAGTAGGCGTCGCTCCCTTCATATTGAAGCATGGGATAATAAGATCTGGAAGACATATTTTGAATCAGTATAGAGGGTGAGGGATTTGCCTTGTGCTAGAAGGCAGGCACGAGTGGCTGCTATAAGTTCAATCTGCTGGTTGGTAGTTTCTGAAGGCAAAGCTTTGGCGTCTATAATCTCAGTGGCTGAAACTACAGCATATCCAGAGTAATGAGTGCCGTTCTGCCTAAAGGAACTGCTGTCAGTAAACCAGATAAGGTCAGGCTTGGTGAGTGGTTCCTCAGAAATGGAAGAATGACAGGGGAGGAAATCTTCTAAGGTTTCCAAGCAATTATGAGTTGGTGTGTTAGACGTGGGAGTCATTGGGAGCAGTGAGGGAAGGATCAGTGCAGAGCAGGGGAGGAAAGTAATATTAGGGTTTTCCAGAAAGGAAGTGAGGAGCGACAGAACCCTGGATGGAGGAAGGGTTTGAAGGCCCTTATAAGCTGAAAGATCTTTCAAGTGATGTGGGGAGTGGATAGTTCAAGGTGCCCCAAAACTCAGCTTAGAGGCTTCTTTGTGTAAAATTTGTCCAGCAACCAGAGCTCTTAAGCAAGGGGCTCACCCACGGATGGTAGAGTCTAGTTTCTTGGAAAATATGCCACAGGTGCAAATGTAGGCCCATAGTTTCGACCTAAGACCCTAAGTGCTTGCCCCCCTTTTTCATGGACATATAGATGAAATGGTCTTGAAAGATCAGGAAGGTGAAGGGCAGGTGCCTTTAAGAGGAGTTGCTGAAACCTGCGGAAGTGGTAGATGGGGGAGGAGACAAGAGATTCACTAGGGGGTCCATTTGCTTGGTCATACAGGGGTTTGGATAGAAGAGAATAATTTGGGATCCAGGCCCTAAAATAACCTGCTAATCCTAGGAATGATAGTATTTTGGCTTTCATATGGGGCACTGGAAGATCAGAGAGGAGTTGCCTCCTATCCAGTGTTATTTCCTTTTTCCCGGGTCTAAGGCAAAAACCAAGAGAGGTGACAGAAGAATGGGAAACCTGGGCCTTGTGGGGAGACTCCCTATATCCCTTGTCTGCTAGGAAATTAAGAAGCTGAGCGGTGTGGGATTGAGAGTGTTCCCAGAGGGACTACATAGAAGAAGGTCATTGACATATGGAAGGAGAATAGTGTCAGGACAGGTCGGGTGAAAGGATGTGAGGTCCTGGGCAAGAACTTGGCCAAAGAGATGGGGGCTATCCCTGAATCCCTGTGGGAGGACAGTCCAGGAAAGCTGATGAGAATGGTGGATGTGAGAGTCAGTCCATGTAAAAGCAAAGATATTCTGAGATTCTGAGAACAAGGGAATAGAAAAGAATGCATCTTTTAAACCTAGGACCGAGAAGTGGGTAGTAGTGGCAGGGATCTGAGAGAGGAGGGTGTAAGGGTTGGGCACTAGTGGGTGGATGGGGACCACAGAGGAGTTGACAAGGAGAAGGTCTTGAACCAGCCTGTAGGACACTTTAGGTTTCTTAAGTGCCAGAATGGGGGTGTTGAAAGGAGAGTGTGTAGGCCTAAGATACCCCTTTCGTAATAAATCCTGGATGATGGGTTCTAATTCGAGGAGGGCTGTGGTTGTGAGTGGATATTGTGATTGACTAATATATCTTGAAGGGTCCCGTAAGACAATATGAATAGGACTGCATTTAGCCATAAGGGGTGTAGTTGTGTCCCAAACCTCAGGCTTAACTGGTTTAGAGAGTCATGGGAGAGTGCATTAAGGAGGTGTATCTGCCCCTAGGAACATCATGAGGAAATGAGAGGTAGGAGAGGTGTGGGGTGATATGTGAATGCTGACTTTTAATAGTGAGAGTATGTCCCTTCCCAGAAGGGGAATGGGGCAATGGCTCATAACGAGAAAGAAGTGAGTGAAGGACAAAAGGGATCCCTGCATATAACATGATGGGGGGGTTTGAGGGAAAATCTGTTTACCTCCTACCCTGACAATAGGAGTTTTTGAGGGTGTGGTAGAACCCCATACTCCCTTAAGACCGAAAAAGTGGCACCAGTATCCAAGAGGAAGGTAATGAAGCATCCATCCACCAGGAAGGTAAACCTAGGCTCTTGATTCTTGATGGTAATAGTCTGGAGGGAAAGCCCAGGGATCCGTCAATCCTCCGCTGCTAAGCCCAAGAAAGGCTGTGGTTGCCTGGCGGCTGACCAACCTCCCTTTCGGGTTGTTGGGCAGTCTGCCCCCCAGTGTCCCCTTTGATGGCATTTTGGGCAGGGGTTGTAGGGTGTCCTCAGTGAAGGACAATCCCTGGCCCAATGTCCCTCCTTACCACATTTGAAGCAAGCTCCCAGGGGTGTCATATTGGGATGGCGTGGTGATGGCCTTCTCTGAATGACCTGGGCCAACATTTGGAACTTGGCATTTTCAGCCCTCTGCCTACGGCATTCACTTTCATCCTCTCTATCATAAAAAACCTTGAAAGCGACAGCGAGGATTTTAGTCTAAGGAGTAGCAGGGCCCTGTTCAAGCTTTTTAAGCTTGGCTTTAATGTCAGGGTAGCTTTGGGCCAGAACATATTTCATTAAGACATGACGGCCATCAGGGGTTTCTGGGTTGAGGTTTGTGTACTGTTAAAGGGCCTTGGTTAGTCTATCCAGGAATTCTGAAGGTGTTTCCTCCTTCCTTTGAATGACCTCCTGCACCTTTTTAAAGTTAACAGCCTTGCGGGTGGCCTTTTACAGGCCCGCCAAGAGGCAGGATGTAAAAAGGTCACTAGACTGTAAGCCTTCAGGGGTGTTGTAATCCCATAGGGGATCCTGCTCTGGGACAGCATGAGGGCCTGTGGGGTGGTTAGGATTGGTCCTATGATTTTCATCAGCATGGGCTTGGGCTAGCTCCCAGACCCATTGACTTTCCTCAGGGAGAAGTGTATTGGCCAAGAGCATGTAGATGTCATGATGAGTGAGACTATATGCTTGCAGGACCCATTGAAACTCCCGAATGTAAGTGGTGGGGTCAGTGGTGAATGAGCCTAACTTCCTCTCTAGCTGAGTAATGTCCGACATGGAGAAGGGCACTTGGACTCTGATGACACCCTCGGGACCAGCTACCTCACAAAGGGGTGCGATTGTCTTGGGGGTGGGAAGGAGTCCCTTAGACCTGGTAACAGGAGGACTGAAAGAGGCAGGAGGTGGACAGGAAGGAGAGGGAGGGGCAGGGAGTGTCTCTTTGGAAGAGGAGGAGGTGGAGCAGGCAGAAGAGGGCGGAGGGGAGGAGGATGAAATGGAAGGCTGAGGATCCCTGGAATCAGGCAGAGGAAGAGGAGGGTATAGTGGGAGAGAAGGGGCAGATAGGACTGGGGGATAAGGTGGGGGTTCATCTGCTGGGTTGAATGAGGAAGAATCTGTGAAGTCAGGAGTAGACGTAGGGGAAGAGAAGGGTTTGCAAACAAGGAGGACCTGAGAGGGAGGGCAGGAGGAGCAGCGACAGGGTGCTGTGTGAGAAGGCTAAAACCTTAAATGCAGGGAATCTCACTCCACTTTTTCAGATGCTGGCAGTAGTTAAAAAGGTCACAGATGAAGTTTGAATGTAAGGAGCCTTCTGGAGGCCAATGATTGCCATTATCCAGTGGATATGTAGGCCAATCTTGGGTACAGAATTTGATTAGAAGTTTGGGCTTGATGTCTGGTGTGAGGGAGAGTGTGGCCAGATTTTTTAGTAGACATTTGAGAGGTGAGGCTTCAGGTACAGATGAAGAGGTGCCCATAGTCACAGGGAGAGAAGGAAGACAGAGAGAGAGAGAGAGAGAGAGAGAGAGAGAGAGAGAGAGAGAGAGAGAGAATAAGAGTAAGCGAGAGAGACAAAGAGAAAACCCGGGCTGGAACGGCTTCCAGGAAGCTCAGGGCGAACGGGGGTCAGGTGGGCGTCCCCAAAATGACCAGCCGTCATGAGGAAATACAGAGGGCACTACCTGGGCGTTACCCGTGAAGTGCGATCTGTGAGACCCAATGGGTTCGGAGCCACGGGCAACCTGACGTCAGGAAAGTTTTTGAACGCAGCGGAAAAAGTCAGTAATGAAAACAGAACTCCGGTTCCGGCAGAATGTAGTTCCAGGACGGGAGTTCAGTTTTCCCCGAGCAGAGAGGCAGCTTCAGCCAGACACAGCAGCCCCGCAGCAAACAGCATCTCTAGCCAGCAGCGGCAGCGGCAGCAGAGGAGAAAAAACCACAGAGCCTCTTGTGTAAACTCAGAAGCCTCACGCCCCAAAGGAAAACGGATCACCAGAGGGTCCACTGCGACCAGTAAAGGTCTTAGTGGCAGGAATTTCCTGCCCCCTACAGGGCGTCGAGAGTGGGCCGGAAGATCAAGGTCACAAAACCAGTGGTAGCCCGAAGGGAGTTGCAGAGCCAGGGTCAGGGGAGGCTTACATATATCAGATCTGTGGTGGGTGCAGGAAGCTGGCTGTCTCCGGGGGAGCAGGGGACGGGGCTCTTGTTAGAAAGAGCTCACCCGTATCCTCACATGGGGCACCAGAATGAAAGAACTTCCCACGCAAAGGCACTTCGCTGGGAGAATTCCAATTTTATTGCAAAAAGCTGTGTGCTTATATAGAACTAAGGGGAAGATGGAAGGGCTTAGATAAATGGCAGGCAAACCGTTTATTGGTTAGTTCTTTCAGATATCAGCTCTGGAGCCCAGGAATTAGTTCTTATTGGGGCTAAGGTTCCCCACCAGCGAGATTTCAAATTGGCGCCAGCGGGAGAGTTCACACGGGTGGGAACATTTGGCACCACTGTAGAAAAAAGAAGGTAGGAAGAAGAAGTCCTTAGGCACCATGTTGGGGTTTTTCTCTGGGGTATGGCTGCCGTTTATACTTTTCCCAACAATGAGTATACCAGACAGTGCCTTGATTGACTGGTTTTCATGGAAATGGTGTTTAACAGAGATGCCAGAAAGTTGGATCCTGCTGAGTAGTGGGCCTAGAGCAATGGTGGGCAGGTGTGTGATAAAACATCTGTGGTGGGGCCATGTAGATCTTTCATTGGATTCCAAATGGCTTGTGACTGACATGGTGAAGCCAGCAGACCCTTATATGTAAAGGCACCTTGTTACATAGAGAGGTTTCAGGACATTGTTCAGAATCAGGTTGCTATGGTCAAGGGGGCAAGCTATGTGGGATAGAGGCCTGGTTCTTGTATTCTCCTGCAGACCCTAACCCACCACACGTGACAGAAATCCCTCCTGCACTGTGTCCCCGTTGAACTCCTTGTATTTCATGAAGCAAATACCAAACTCCCAGTGCAGCAGCAAGAAACACCATGAAAATAGAGGATTACTATATGGATTCAACGTCCACACAGGGAGACATTCAGCCCCCAGGGGCCACAGTTTACCTACAATGGAAAATTCAGCACTGCTATCTCATGTTCATTGGAAAATAAGAAACCATGTCCTCCAGGTCACATTGATGCAGACCCAGCTTTTATGGTCTCACTAGAAAGGAAGCTAATGCTCCTGACAACAACATATATTTGAAGTGCCCAACCTCACAGGCAGTTTCTCAAGAAGTCTCTAGGCCAGCAGACCTTCAAGTTTTTGGAGGGTTTACCCTGTCCCTTACTTTTGGAAACTCCTCTACCACTTCCAAAGTTGTGAACTTCTGATCATATTCCATTCTAGATATGTATTCACGGATTTTCTAACTTTTCTCCTCTGATTGTGTCATACTTGGGCCGTAGGTGTTGTCAAGGCATTGTTCTGGATGAGAGTGGGAAGATTTTGGTGTAGCACATATTTACATACACATTGGATTCATTTTTCAATTTTCCATTCAAAATACCGAATCCCTGACACTAACACATACCCTACTAGACTCTGACTACTAATCCTAATATGATGGAGAAAAATAACCCAAACAGAATAGAAATACAAGCGGTTGAGAGGAGGCATGGCGTATAGTTGGTCTTGCCTTTTGCATGATATAGGGTAAGAGTTATAAATCTTGTTAATTTTTTGTTGAAATGGTTCTCCATGTGTTTTTAAAGTTAACACATATGTGAATTTCTGTCTCCCTTTTTCTGTAGCCAATTCAGCACATGTATTTTTATATGCACATATAAAATCCTACCTGGTATCACATGTACATTTTTGTGAGGTGGCTAACTTGGGAGATACAAAGTATGAGAAGAGATGACTCCTCCTAAATGTTTTTGGAACTGAAAATTCAAACTATGAGTGAGCTTCTTAGTTGAAAAACATTATACATAAATCCATGTTCAGTAAAATTAATATTTTTGGATCTGTGAATGATATATATTTCATGATGAATTTTGATTGGCATATATATTGCTACTTTCTAATGTATCTGTGTGATATATATATTTTCAAAATATGAAATATATGTGTCTTATTATACACTCCCTAAATAATTCACTCATGTTCATGTATGTACTTTTATAATCAACTTTTCATAAGATTGTTTTTAGAAATATTCATCCACCTGAAATACATATTTATTTCCTAGTACTGAAAACTCACTTCAGTGAATGGTGCAAACAAAGCCTTATATTTCTACAGTAACTGACCCAATTTAACATCAATGAAAGTAGATTTCTATGGGACATGATGTGTATTTTGATGTTCATTTTAATTCAACACTGGTACATTACTATTTCTTCAGTTTTTATACATCGTAGAATATACATTTCATCCACAAGTTCACAAATTGAAAGACATTTGTAACACATTCAATCACTTCCTGCTTCAGAACACATGTATTCCTCCTTGTTTTTGACTGGTTATTTCATGAGACTTCTTTCCAAACACATTATTTTCGATTTCCATAATCAATTTTGAAGCAAAACTCACACACATTTTATGATAAACTACAACCCTAATATTACCATTAGATATATAACTGGTTGGAATGAATGTATGTATATCAATATAAGATTTCCTGTGTATTTTGGGATATCAATTTATTCCAATTTCTAAATTTGGAAACAGTTATATTATTTATTCACAGTATGGTCTATTCATGCATTCTCTCTATATTCATACACACATGGTACACCTATTTGTGCCCCCAATACTAATTTATATCTCTTCAAAATATTGCTCTCAGAAATGGTGCAACAAATACTCATGTCACCTGATCTACATATACATTTTATCACAGTAATATTCTGGCCACAAAATGCAAAGTCACACTTACGACTGTACCAAAGCCTAAATGGAATATGAGTATGGATTATGAAAATCACCCATGTCCAGGTTGCCTAATGCTCTCAAATGTCAATCCTATTGGTGACTACATATTTGTTTCTTCCTAAGATTATTTATTCAAACTCAAGCCTGTCGAAAATGTCTAATCCTATCAATCACTTTATCATTTGCTGATTTTCTAATGTCTCTATTGATATCTGCTTTCCTACATATTTTCCCCAGTTCATCATTGTGACTGACTCTTCACATGTGCTGACATTTACATTTTCTCTCTACCCAAAACCCTATTGCTAAAGAACTTTTTGTCCAAATCATATACTCACTCTTTTTCCTAATCCTACCAACTATCTTCCTAATCCTACCAACTATCCTTTTTTGACTGGATGTTCTCTTTGACATTCAATCATCCAAGGTACAAGGTCCTATGCCATTGTGTATAGATTTATCTGAGACACATGTGCAGAACATAATTCAAACCTAAGTATCCCAATCAAGGATCCAAAGCCCTTCTGGGCTTCAAATCTTACCTAGATTTCGGTTTTCATAAATATATTTCCCCTCTATATATTCTAATAAATATTGCAGGTTCCCAATAACATTATTCATCCAGCAGAATGATTCCTAAGCCAAATCAAACATGTTATTAACCCTAACCATACTCTGTTCCCTCAATCTAACTTTACAGAAAAGCAGGGACAGAGTTGGTCTTACAATACAGGAATGTAAGAAATCTTCCACCTGCTGAGAAATGAAAAGGTCCATGCAGAAATGAACCCTGGGGAAGCTATAGGAAGCTATGAAGGACCTGAGAGAGCAAAAGTCATCTTCCACGACAAACAACCTGGTCAGGATGAAGGGGTGTGTCTGAAGCAGTCTCTCTTTTCTTAATGTAGAGAAGATGGACAATACCAGGCCTGTGTGGAGAGCTGTTCCCGGGTGCCTATGTTTGATATACCATTCAAACTTGTGAAAGTGTCACAGGAAGTAGGGGCAGCCTCCATCAATTGGGACACTTGGAAGCAACTATTAGGACAAAGTGGTTGCCAAGGAAGTGACCTCATTCAGTTCCTGAAGGAAGTGACCTACATCACTTTCTTGGTGATGGAACTCTCTGAACTAGGGATCCAGGAAGACAGGCACCCAGAGGCAGTCCCAGTCCCAGTCCCAGTGGCCTCACATATTTGGATTTACCAAGGACAGAATCAGTCTTTCTTGGTAACTACTGATGTGAGGATGGCCAAATGCCAGGAAGGTCTGAAGAGGGGACTTTCCTGAGTAAGCAGGTAGTGTCTCACCACTGGCACCTTACAACTTCACAGTGTTGGCCAAGGAGTCCACATCTGACATAGGACAGTCCATTTTGGAGTAACATACTATGGCCCATCAGTCAGAGGACACTCCGGATAGTCATAGACCTACTTGGGGGAAGGAGGTGACTTTTTGGGTGTGGGTGTGAGTTTGTGGTTTTGTCTCATGATCTGAGAATAGGTAGGAAAGTCGGTTTGTTAGGATTGGCGTGGACTGTTTCTAGTAAGTCTTTTGACAATGCGAGTGTTTTTATGTCTGTTTATCCCACTGTGTCCGTGGTTGTAGACATTAGAAAAGAGAATGCATCAATGGATGTGTCCTGAATAGAAGAAAGCTTCACAACATTCATCCTGCCCAATTTATGAATGGATTTTGTCTTGCCTAATGGATGGGCAACAACCACTGTCTTCCTAAATTTCTGTTTTCTTCTTGAATTCTGGCCACTCTCCAGAATAGGCTCATGGTTTTGTTTCCAAGACATGAACCACCTCCAAGCTCTGTGACATGGCTATGTACTGGATAGCTGAAGGGAATGGGATCATCTCAGAAAACTCAGATATCATTTTAGAAACCCTGCCTTGGGCCATTTGCTTACCTATTGTTCTGTTGCCCTGAATGTCAGAAAGGTCTTTGCCTCAGGCCACCCCTTTTTGAAGCCTGAAGAAAACGGTTTTCAATGGAAATTAATGGGCATCAGCTGTAGATCTTTGCTTAATTGCTTTGGAAAGGGATGTGTCTGTATCAGACTCTTGGCCATGTTTGAGGTTGTTGAATAGATTTTCAGCACCTGATGGATCTAACGAACATGTGTGCTTCCAAAACCAAAATGGCCAAAAAAGCAGTCATTGTGGACGAAGTCTCTCGCCTTCCTCTGTAAGATTACTGATCTCCATCAAGTAAAAATAGGGATCCTTTTTGTCAAATGAGTTCTTCAAACCCTGCAGAGGATAGCCCATAGGTGCTTGGGTTTTCTCATGATTCCAATTCACATAAAGAATCTATACCCGAGAGTCAGTAGGCCTCAAATTGGAGAATCAGAGCAGTATTTACGGCAGGCTCATTTGATAACTCCTGATTCTCAGAAAGGGTGTCCAGGCAACCCTGACTTTAGGCAAATGATGGGCAAGGGAGGTTATTTTGTACACTGTATTGGGCTGAGCCCCTCATGGAAACCTCCAGCCACAGGTTATGATGAGTGTCTATATGGAAGAAGATGAGGGCCTTGTGGGAGTGCTTTGGTTTTAATTGTGGTCATTTGTTTGGTGGTTGGAAGTGATGACTGGGTCTATCTGGGCTTGAACTCTGGTGTGATTCCACTTATAGTCTGAGTTCTCGAACTGATCTCAGAGAAATATTGCCATAAACTGTGTTCAGATTTTAGGAGGCCACGCATGGGATTCTCCCTTGGAAACTGAGATCAAATACAAGGGTGGCTTTCCACAGAGCCTTGGAATATCAGCTAGAATATCACATGATTTTATTCTGAAAGATTTGGCAGCCATAGTTGACAGTCAGAACACCCATGGACGTCACATTAAAGACCTCAATGGGCCTGGCTTCATGTGACCTTTTGACCACTCTATGGGAAGACTTGCCTGTGAGATTTCTCCAGAGAATTCATTGAAAACAGCTTCCTCACCATTTAATATTTCCTGAATGAACTGAAACCCACAGTGCCTCCAACTTCATCCATGAAAAATGGCTAGATAAATACAATGAAATCTTTGAAATTCCCTTAACCAGGTGGCACTGGAGAACCTTTAGATGTCTTGTTGCTGATCTTGAGTGTACCAGAGAATGCCATGATTGACCGGGTTTCATGAAAATGGTGTAGAACAAAGATGCCAGTAAGTTGGAGCCTGCTGAGAAGTGGGCCTATTGCAGTGGTGGGTGGGTGTGTGATAATACATCTGTGGTGTGGCAATGAGGATTTGCCATTGCCTTCCAAATGGTTTGTGACTGACATGGTGCAGCCAGCAGACCCTTCTATGTAAAGGCATCATTTTATATGGAGAGGTTTCTGGGCTAAGTTCAGAGTGAGATTTCTATGGACAAGGGGGCAAACTCTGTGAGATAAAAGCCTGGTTGGTGCATTCTCCTTCAGACCCTGACCCACCACAAGTGACAGAACTTTCTTCAACACTGGGTTTCAGTTGAACTCGTTGTATTTCATAAAGCATATACCAAACTCCCAGTACAGCAGCAAGAAACACCACAAAGTGGAGGATGACCAAATGGCTTCACAGTCCAAACGGGGAGACACTTAGTATCCAGTGGCCACAGTTTACCTACAAAGAGAAAATTCAGCACTGCTGCCTCATGTTCATTAGAATACAAGAAACCATGTCCTCCAGGTCACATAGATGCAGACTCAGCTTTGATGGTATCACTAGAAAGGAAGCTAAAGCTCCTTACAACAACATATATTTCAAGTGCCCAAACTCAGAGGAAGTTTCTCAAGAGGTGTTTAGGCTGGCAGAGCTCCATGTTTTTGGAGTGTTTACCTGTTAGACCAGGACACAAGAAAAGACCACTGACTCTAATTAAAATCAAATTAAATTAAGCTTATTATTTCCACTGGCTGTGCTACCTCTCCCTCACAAAACGGCGGGAAAAAGACAGCAACCCCAGCTTTCCTACAGGCAGCTTAATAGCCCAGAAAATTACACAAAAGGGGGTTTACAGATAACAGAACTCTGACAAACATCACACCAATGGCAGTCTACATTTTTTTTGCTGTCCCTACATCAGAGTTCATGAAGACCATTAGAGCCTCAGAGAGGGTTGTTGTCTGGCCAGAGAAGGCAAATATTTATGATGTGTCACTAAAGTTTCAGAGAGGGCTGCTATCTGGTCAGAGAGCCGGGCATGGGTGAGTTCAAGGCATGGGCAGGCATTCCAAGCAGGTTTAGAATTTGAAGTAATTTATGGTAAAGCCAAAATTATCTTTTCATGGCTTTTTGGCAAGATGGCTCCCAATTTAAATTAAAGATCAGGTTGGGTCTATCATTCCCGCATTTTCTTTGTGTCCCCTTCAAATCTTTGATAGATTACGGGAAGAGCACTGAGGAAATTTTATTCCCTCAGGTAAGAGTCTCCAAATTTTTAGAACTCACCCAAAACCGATCTCCCTGATTTTACCTGACTTAATTAATTACTTATATTGATAGTCTATTTATCTTTCTCTCCATTGTTATAAGAAGAGTGGTGTCACTCATTTTTTCTTCTTCTGACCTGAGACAGGGTGACGTGAGTGGGCATGGGATGAGGGACATGAGTTGCCTTTTAGAAGTCAGTTGAGGGACATGAGTTGCCTTTTAGAAGTCAGTTCGGTTTGAAGTCTGATTGGGGAAGAACAGGTTGTAAAGTCATCTGGGGATGGGTTCTTCTATGAGAGAAACAAAAACCATGAGTACTGAATAAATGTTGCAGCACCTGGAACATGTCACTGTATAGAAGTTCCCTCACCAGTCTTTAATATCCCCAGTTATCAGGACTGTCAATTTAATATTTAACTTTTACTGTTACACTTGTCCCTCCCCATAAGATACAGTTTAATTATTTAATGTCATCTGATCTTGTAAAATCCTTTTACTATTATGACCTCTGTGTCTCTTTGAGAAACCTTTAATTCTGTTACTCAGGGCTGGATAATTGTACTAGCAAACACCAAGCCAACCTGTGTAGGTTAGGAATATCTGTAGGCCTTAAACTGAAAACTTCTCCCTGTGGCAGGTCTTCTTGATAGTCTCTTTTTATAAGTATCAGGCATTCCTGTCTGAGAATTCTTCTTTGTAGCCACCAGTCTTACTTATTTTGGGAGGCAAACATAAAGTGCATACCTTAACATTATATTATTATTATTATTATTATTATTATTATTATTATTATTATTATTATTATTATAATTTAAAATGCCCAGGAATGGATGTATTTTGTTCTTAACTGTCTTTGCTAAGTGTTTAAGATGAAGCAGTCAAACTGACTTTTGTTTCCATCTATTGTTAACAGTCAGCTGACCTTTTATGGGAGTCAATTCTGGGGAAACTTGAGAGCAGATTCTCAGTTCTGCTAGTGCCATTTGTGCTAGGTGGGTCCAGATCTTGCTTGACCATTTGGCTTCCCTCGGAAGCATCAGGGATGTCTCCTTTCTTTGATGACTCTCCTCTTCGTTACAAATACACTGATTGGCTTTCTGTTCTCCAGTGGTCTCATTAATCTCCCTGATCAGGAGGAGGTTATGTGGCTCAGAGTTTCAAAGCTCTTTAGAGAAGTCCCCTGTTCCCTGGATTCAGACTGACTCATAGGGCAAAAGCCAAATATTGGTTTTCTTGGCTCTTTTCATTTAACTTTAATTTTAAATCCTAATCTTAAACATCCAGCAAATAAATTTTAACAGCCTTATATTAAGAGTACTGGGCTTTAATGTCTATAACTATATAATTATCTTTTTATTAATTGGGATCTGTATTATTCTGTCTGTATTGTAAGTAATGACTTATTATATTGAATAAACCCATGTTGTGTTCTTAAAGCAACACGTTTGTAAAACAGTAAAAGAGAATCTTTAGATCACTTATAAGAAAATTTCAAAATAAAATTAACAAAAGTAAAAATACTTAGCTTGTGTAACAGCTACCCTGAATTTTTTGGCTGAGTTATACATTATATCCCCTGTTTGAGATCCTAGGAATATTGACCTTAAAAAAAACCAACTTTTTAACATAACTTTAAAGAAATATTATCTAACCTACTGGTTTCGTAGTCATTCTCACATGTAGTAAGATGGGACACAGAGCCTTATCTCAGCTAAGGCAGGGCTCTTTATAAATCTTAAGTATTTTAGTTCTAAAGCTAATTCTTATTTTTAAATATCATTTGACAAAGTTTACATAAATTGTTTGAGGTCACATGAACATTAGCTAACACCATATGATATCACATTTAAAACATGAATTAAAGAAAGGCTGAAAGTTTTTAACCTTTACATCGATTAGGCTCTCATTATCTAAAAAATACATTTAAATTGTTCCCCAATGTAAAAAGTAACATAAAAGTTTACATATCTTATTGATAACAGGTAAATAAATCCCCAATATATTTTTTACCATACAACTTCAGAGCACCAGCTTGATATAATGCTCTTTTAAAGTTTCTACCTTACAGACTTCCATACCTGTAAGATATGAAAACATTGATAGCATCACAATTACATTGATGTTTCTACATTAACCAAGTTTAGCTTTTAAAGCAATGGCAGTACAGTGCTCTAAAATAACAGTTCTTATTTAATCAGTTGTTTAATTTTTATGGTTGCTTGCTCTGGAGAAAATAAAACTTAATAAACACAACGTTATGGGTAAACTTATGTTTTAAGAAATTTTTGTCTCATTAACACATGACTTATTTTTATATTCTTATACAGACTTTAATAAGAACTTATTCAGACCTTAGTAAATCAATCAGATATCTAAGAAAAGTACTCATGAATGAGCAATCCCATATCAAATTTACTTTACTTATTTATCAAAATATTAGAGAAATGTGTTGACAGTGTAAACCATTTTTATGTTGAAGGAAAGGTCCTAGAACCAAGGCATATTAGACATTTTGTAGATATTAATATTTTATTAGATTTTTGAACACCTAAAAAAATTGTAAGCTTAAATTTAAAGACATTGATTTTTATCTGTTTATCCAATTTAAATTGAAACATTTAAATCACGTGAATTAAAGATCTTTGGATCTCCTATTTAAATTTGTTTTAATGACCGCTTTTTTATGAGCGCTCCTTGTATATGTTAATTTGTGTATCATATATATGATATACGGACATATGTATATGTGGACATACAACACATAACAAAAGTGTGCACACATAATAATAGTAAAGGCCTTGTAGCTTTTCTCAGGTGAAATCTCCATTGCAATGTTTCAAAAAGTCTACAGTTGGTCAAAGATAGAACTGATCTGAAAAACATTAACCTAGGTCTGTATGCTCAAAATCATGAGCTCAAAAAAAAAAGTATCTAAGGAAAAAAAAAAGAGTCCTAGAAAAAGTGACTGGCTAGTAATTAGTAAATACCATACAATTTACCTTTTTTTTCCCTTAGGCCTCAAATCAGTCTCCTACTAAGCTTTCAGGCTTCTTTCATTTACATTTCAATATAAATCATGGCTGAGGTCTGGAAGGAGCAGGAAAAACTGCTATTCTGAGCAGACACCTCAGGCCTAAGGCATTTTAACCATAATTTTGAGGTTCGGATGTTGAAAATTATGATACAAATTTAAGATACAATTCACAAAATTTTATATTTTTACATCTTGTTTTGTCAACAGATACCATTCTATGATTTACTATCCTTGTCCAAATTAATGCAGTGGTACACACAGTGACATTTCCCGAGGCTATCCAATTCAAAATTGGTGAAAAAAAGACTGTATGATTGGGAATTTACTTGCCAACTTGGAAGTAGAGTTCTTCAGTTTTCCATACTAAGTATTTAAGTTCTCTGGCATGAATTATCTGAAATCATAAACTAAACAATTACCTAAACCCGACTTTTAACTGCAAGATTCTGCAATGCTTCAAAAACCCATTCAGATACCAGATTGTTAAAATAAAACATCATCATTTAGACACACATTCAGCTAAGATCATTCCCAAGAAACAATTTATAATATCAACACATTATTGCAGATGTCTTAAAGGGCCAGATACAAAGACACAAGACAGACAGAAAGGAGGTTCAGACTATGGCTGTCAGAGAGAACCGTTTAAACCAGAGCAGATAAGAGAAAAATCTCCTACACCAGTGTGCACCATAGATATCCACAGGGGGGGGACCACATGTTTTAACAGAGGGGAAACCTGAAATGTAAAATAAAGTGTCTCCATGGTGACTTCACTGCATTTAGTGTCCCCTTTTTCTTTTTCTCTTTTTTAACAAGACAGAGGTGGCATAATTCTTACAGTGCGGGGAGGAAGGAGGTAATTCCCTGAATCAACAGGGCTTTTGCAGCTGCTGGGAGTCCCTCAGTCCCTCCTTTTACTTACAGGATTAGCTCCTCTTGTTCAGTTCCACACCAAGCATGCTTCATCTCCTAATATTTCAGTAGACAGCTCTCACAAAGTTCCGGGGTGGAGGGCAGGTACCAAATTTGTAAATTAAAGTTCGATTCCTCAACTTGACGCCAATTAATACCAACTTAATAATGAGGACTGAGTTTTGAGAAAAAGAAAAAGGGAGGTTTATTGCTTTGCGAACAAAGGAGAAACACAGGGGACTCTGCCAAAGGTTATGACTCTCTTGATCTGGAGTGACAAGGGGTTTTAAAGGAGTTTCACTTGTTAACCTCGGAGATGCTCAGTTCTTAGGTCCCCACCAAGCATTGCCCTCTGCAATGGGTGTGCTCCAGGCAGCCAGCTAGGAGCTTCTATCATCCTGCTTAACAAAGGCGAGTAAAGTTCATCGCAGTTCCCTAAAACACAGTCCAAAGGGGTGTCAGGCTTACTCTCTTTATTACCTATTTTTACGTCCAAAATCCTTAAGTTTTTACCACTGAAATCACACAACAAAATGAACAAAAACAAACAAACAATCAAAAAAATAGAACACAAAACAAAACACAAAAAACAGAAACCATGCGCCTAAACAGAAAAACAGTGGAACAGTGCAACATCTTGCTATAGCTCCAGGGTAGGAGTGCATGCGTGCCCGTCGGCCCCTCTCTACAGTTCCAGAGGAATTCCCTACAGAACAGAACAGAGGACAGAACGATTCTGGTTACTCTCCTGGAAAGGAGTATATGTGAGCCTCCCCAGGCCACATCTCTGTCATCAGAAGAGATCTCCCTTAACCGGATATCAGATGTTATAAAAGCCCCACTTACCTATGGAGGACTCCTCCACCAGGTGCTTGCTAATAGTTTTAGTGCAGAGGTTCACTGCAGTGCTCCCCGGACTAAAGGCTCTTTTCCTAATATAGAGAAGATGGACCAAATCAGGCCTGTGTGGAGAGCTGTTTCTTGGTGCCTATGGTTGATATACCATTCTAATTTGTGAAAGTGCCACAGAAAGTAGGGTAAGCCTCCTTCTCATGGTACGCTTGAAAGCAACTGTTTGGAAAAAGTGGTTGCCAAGGCAGTGACCTCATTCAGTTCCTGAAGGATGCAACCTCACCTCACTTCCTTGGTAATGGAACTCTCTGAACTTGGGATGCAGGAAGCCAGGCACACAGAGTCAGTCCCAGTCCCAGTCCTAGTGGTCTCACTTGCTTCAATTTAACAAGGACAGAGTCAGTCTTTCTTGGTACCTACTGATGTGAGGATGGCCAAATGCCAGGAGTACTCTGAAGAGGGGCCTTTCCTAAAAAAGCAGGTAGTGGCTCACAGCTGGCTCCTGACCACTTCACAGAGTTGGATATGGAGACCAGATCTGAGACAGGATAGGCCATATCTGGGGAACATAGTATGGCCCAGCAGTCAGAGGACACTCCGGATAGTGAGAGACCTATTTGGGGGAAGGAGGTGCCTTTTTGGGTGTGGATGTGTGTTTGTGGTTTTGCCCCATGTTCTGAGAAGAGGTAGGAAAGTCGGTTTGTTTGGTTTGGAGTGAACTGTTTCTAGTAAGTTGTTTGACAAGGCGAGTGTTTCTATGTCTGTGTATCCCACTGTGTCCGTGGTTGTAGACATTAGAAAAGAGAATGCATCAATGGATGTTTCCTGTCTAGTAGAAAGTTTCCCAGCATTCATCCTGCCCAATTTATGAATGCACTAGGGCTTGCCATATCGATGGGCAACACCTGCTATCTTCCTAAGTTCCTGTTTTCTTCCTGAAATCTAGCCACTCTCCAAAATAGGCTCATGCTTTTGAGTCCACGATATGTACCACCTCCAAGCACTGTGACATGGACATGTACTGGATAGCTGAAGGGATTGGCAAGCATCTCAGAAAACTCAGATATCGATGTGACCAGGAAAGTCTCAGTGGAGAACCCCTGCAATGGGCCTTTTGATTGCCTATTTTTCTGTTGCCCTGAATGTCAGTAAGTTCTTTGCCTGAGGCCACGCCTTTGTGAATCCTGAAGAAAACAGTTTTCAAACGGAAATGAATGGGCACCACCTGTGGCTCTTTGCTTAATTGCTTTGTAAAGGGATGTGTCTGAATCAGCCTCTTGGTCCTGTGTGAGCCTGTGGCTTAGATTCTCAGCACCTGATGGATCTAAAGAACGATCCCATGTGTGAATCCAAAATCAAAATGGCCAAAAATCAGTCACTGTGGATGAAGTGCCTCACATTCTTCTGTAAGGTTCCTTACCTACATCAAGTGAGAATAGGGATCCTTTGAGTCAAATGAGTTCTTCAAAGCCCTGCAAATGCTAGCCCATAGGTTCTTGGGTTTTCTTATGAATCCAATTCAAATAAAGAATCTAAACCCCACAGTCAGTAGGCCTCAAATTGGAGAACAGAGCTGTATTAATGGCAGACATATTTGATAACTCCTGGTTCACAGGGAGGGTGTCCAGGCCACCCTGACTATTGGCAAATGAGGGGAAAGGGACCTTATTTGGGACACTGTCTTGTGCTGCACCTCTCATGGAATCCTCTTGCCAGAAGTTATGGTGAGTGTCTATATGGAAGAAGATGAGTGCCATGTGGGAGTGTTTTGGTTTTAATTGTGGTCATTTGTGTGGCGGTTGGAAGAGATAATTGGGTCCACCTTGGCTTGAACTTCGGTGTGATTCCCCTTAGAGTCTGTGTTTTGGAATTGACCTCCGAGAAGGTATAAGGTCCTATGCCATTGTATATCCATATTTCTGGGACATCACTACAGAATGTAATTCAACGCTAAGTATACCAATCAAGGGCCCAATGAACTTCTGGGCTTCAAATCTTACCTAGATTTCTGTTTTCATACTTATATTGAAAGGTTAATAAAATAGGTACTTGTCACTTCTTGATTTTCTGTATGCTTAACAAAACACTGTTGAAATCTTGAGAACTGTTTGCTATTCTTGTTCCCAGAATGTGCTGTCCCCAACTGCCAAACTGCAGAATGTACTCGGTCAACCAGTTGCACGCAAACCGCCCACTCGCACTTACCCATCAATAAACTTTCCTTCCTGCCCTCTCCAAGGAAAATATATAAGCACTTCTTAAGCTGTTCTCAGGGCTCTCTGCTCTATTCAAGTGAGCTCTGAGCCCTTGCATGCCGGACTCCCAATAAAGCCTTTGCTGTTGCATGAGACAGTCTCTTGGTGGTCTCTTCCACCCACCCTCGCCCGATCTTTACATCTGGTGGCCCCAGTGAGATCCGGCAGCCGCAGATGAAAGACCCCCAACGGGCTCCTCTGGGGATAAATAAGGCCCCTCTTTCTGGTTTCAGGATTCAGGTTAGGGTTTCACAAAATGGCTATTGGTAAAGAGCATGAGCTCTCTCCCATGGTGGCTGACACACATCTAACAGAGCCACAGGCCATGTCCCTGGGGGATGAACTCATGAAATCGAGGAACAATAGTCTCCTTTATTCAGTGATATTTTGTTTCGGATTCGGTATTGCCAGACCATCATGTTTTGCCAGCTACTCAGTCATGGTCTCAGTATTGGACGTCCATTGCCTGTCTTTATTGTCTTGTCTTGTCTGTGTCTTGTGTCATTGCTTTTATTGTCTGTGTATATTTCATTATGGGACAGAGCACTTCAATGCCTCTGTTCATGACCCTTGATCACTAGACCAAAGTCTGCTTAAGGGCTCAGAATCTTTCTTTTTCAGTAAAACGCCGGATCTTGCAGATTCTGTGTCTCAGAATGACCCAACTTTGTAGTCAGATGTCCCCTAGAAGGATCTTTCTACTTCGCACTAATTTGAAAAGTTCGAGATATTGTCTTTTAGCCGGGGCCACGTAGACGTCCAGATCAACAGCCATATATCTTAACTTGTCAGGACCTCTGCAAATCTCCTCCTCCAAGGGTGAAGCCTTTCCTTGTCCCTGCACGGACTCCTACTCCTTCCCCCATGATTCTATCTCTTTAACTCTCTGCTCCTCCTCCTGCACCCTCTGTTCTCCCTGAGTCTCAAGACTCTACTGGACTCTCCTCCCCCTCCTTATCCTCTGCCTTCATCCCCCAACTGCCAACACCCTCTAAGTGATTCCCCTGCTGCTGACTCAGCCTCTCCACCATTCAAAGAAGCTAGGATGGCCCAGCGCCATCCAGATGACAGTCCCGTGGCACACAGAGCCCCTCCTTCCCTGGAGGAAGCTGGCCCGGCTAAAAGAACTCAGAGAACTCGCCAACGTTTTTACACCTGCCTACTTGGGATAACTGCCAACAACTCCTAGGGACTTTCTTTATGACAGAGGAATAAGAGAAAAACCTCCAAGAAGCTAAAAAAAAAAAATATCCTCGGACCTGATTGGCGACCAACACAACTTCCCAACATAATCAAAGCGAACTTACCCTTAAACCAACCCAACTGGAACCCCAAAACCTTTGAAGATAAAGAGCATCTGTCCAATTATTGCCTGGCTCTAATAGCAGGTCTCCAAGGGGCTGCTAGGTGACCAACTAATTTGGCCATGGTAAGAGACATTATTCAAAGGCCTGATGAATCTCCCTCTTTGTTTCTAGAAAGAATTATGGAGGCATATAAAAGATATACTCCTTTCGATCCTCAGGCAGCGGATCAAAATTCATCTGTAACAATGGCCTTAATTGGGCAAGCTGCCATGGATATTAAAAAAATTTAAAAGAGAGATTTAGTCAGAGAAGCTGAGAAAGTATACTATAAGAGAGAAACAGGGAGAAAGAAAGGGAGCAAAGGAAGGATGAGAGAAGCAAAAGACAGACTAAGGGATTGACCAAGATCCTTGTCACAACAAGAAAGAGGCCAGAAATTAAGACATAAGGTGACAGTAAGGGTTACCTGGGGCCATGCAAGAGGCCACCCCTGGCCTCAGATCAATGTGCCTACTGTAAAAAAAAAAAAGGACACTGGGCCAAAAAGTGCCCTATAAAGAGACAGCCACGCCAGCCAGCCATTGTGACTCTGGTGCATGACTAAGAAAGTTGGGGCTCAGATCACTTTCCCTAGCTCAGGGTAACTTTTGAAGTGTAGCGGACCCCAGTAAACTTTGAAATGAATACAGGAGCAGTATACGAAGCCCTTAAGGCCCCATTGGGCCCTCTATCAAATAAAAGGTCTGTAGTTCAAAGGGCTAATGGCAGTAAATATCGGGCTTAGACTACTAAGAGGACCATGGACCTAGGTAAAGGAAAAATCCATCACTCCTTCGTAGTAATCCAGGAATGCCTGGACCCATTGATGGGCAGAGATCTGCTCACCAAGCTCTTGGCCTTAATAACTTTTAACCCTGAAGGCTACCAAATGAAATTTCTAAATCCTTTAGTATAAACTCCTATAGTCACGGCTTTAACTAAATTAGTAGAAGATGAACATCCACTCTTCACACCCCCCAAGACTGATCAAACAGGCAAGCTACGCCAGAAATGGATAACAGATTACGCAGATGCCTGGGCAAAAACTGCTGGGTTAGGCCTGGCCGTGAAACAACCTCCAATAACAGTGGAGTTAAAAACCTCAGCCTCCCCAATTAATGTCAAATAATATCCTCTAAGCAAAAAAAGCTAAAGATGAGATAAGGCCCCATATTCAGAAATATCTGACCTTAGGCGTCCTAAGGCCCTGTCAATTGGCCATGAACACTCCCCTGCTACTAGAAAAAAAAGCCAGGAACCGGGACAATCGCCCTGTTAAATACCTAAGAGAGATCAACAACAGAGTGCAGGACATTCACCCCACGGTACCTAATCCGTACAATCTGCTTAGCACTCTGAACCCTGAGCGGAAATGGTATACTGTTCTGGACTTAAAAGATGCTTTCTTTTGCTTGCCTCTGCATAAAGATAGTCAGTTGCTGTTTGCTTTCGGGTGGGTAGACCCAGAAACCTGAACGTCTGGTCAACTAACTTGGACTAGACTCCCACTGGGGTTCAAAAACTCCCCCACTCTCTTTGATGAAGCCCTCCACAGAGATCTCAGCAATTTCAGAACTACGCACCCCAAAGTCACCCAGCTTCAATACGTGAATGACCTGCTACTGGCAGCCAACACCAAGGAAAACTGTGAGTCTGGGACCCAAGCACTATTATATGAGCTTGCTCAACTCGGGTATAGAGTTTCGGCCAAAAAGGCCCAAATTTGCTGGCATGAAGTAATCTTACTGGGCTGTTTC
The DNA here is from genome assembly GCF_048772815.1 of Callospermophilus lateralis. Lineage (NCBI taxonomy): Eukaryota > Metazoa > Chordata > Mammalia > Rodentia > Sciuridae > Callospermophilus > Callospermophilus lateralis. The sequence continues at coordinate 672,516 of NW_027514746.1, read as the reverse complement.
CTTAGGGGCAGTAAACGATGGCTCACTGAGCCCAGAAAACAAACCATTGCCTAGATACCACCCCCATCTAACAGGAGACAACTCAGAGAGTTTCTTGGGACTGCTGGCTTTTGCAGGTTATGGATACCTGGGTTTGCGTTTTTAGCTGCTCCTTTATACCCGGTGTTAGAGGGAGATGCCCAATTCCAATGGACCCCTGATCACCAGGAAGTTTTTTATAATATCTATGGACACTGACACTGAACACCTCAACTTCACTGAGCTCAGGCTGCAATTACAGAAAGCCCTACACTACGTTAAAAATGTACACCAACTCACTCACCTTGGTTCAATGAAACTGCAGGCATTCCTGTAGGATTAAGAACAGAGTTTTCCACTAACCGACTCACAGCGAAAGAAAATAACTGAACGGGTAACAAAAGCCTGTCGAGTCCGTCAATTGGTTAATGCTTACCCTTCCAGTTTCCTAGAAGAAAGCACCTATGAGGAACCAGAAAACGACTATTTTGGGAAGTGGACAATAGTGAAATTAAGCCAGCAAGGTATGGACTTAAATACCTCCTAGTCTTTGTAGATACATTTTCAGGATGGACTGAAGCCTTCCACACATACACACACACACACACACAAAAAAAAAAAAAAAAAAAACTGCACAAATGATTTTCAAGAAGATTCTGAAAGATATTTTTCCAAGATACGGTCTGCCTAAGGTAATAGGGCCTGATAATGGACTGGTGTTCATGGCCCAGGTAAGTCAGGTGTTAACTGGGACCCTGTGGATTAATTTTAAGTTACATTATGCTTATATACACCAGAGCTCAGGACAGGTAGAAAAAATAAATACAACCATTAAAGAGACCTTCACAAAATTAAGCTTAGAGCCCGGCATAAAAGATTGGATTATGCTCTTGCCTTATGCACTGTTTCATGCGAGAAATATTCCCTCTCTTTCTTTGTGTAACCTCACCCCCTATGAAATTCTCTATGATTCCCATCATCCAATAAGGGACCTAACCCCAACTCTAAGGCTTAACGATCACTTCCACACCCCCTTGCTTGACAGACTTAAAGTCATTGAAAGAACTCAGCGATAACTGTGGAAACAGCTGGCCACTGCCTACCAACCAGGGGAGGAGGGGACTCTAAATCAATATCATGTAAGAGACTTCGTCTACATAAGACAACATCAGGTGTCATCCCTGGAACCCCACTGGAAAGAAACATACCAGGTGCTACTTATAAAACCTAAAGCGTTAAAGTAGACGGAATCACTTTTTGGATCCATGCCTCTCATCTCAAGCCTTCGCTGTGTCCAGACTCTTGTTGGAAACTGGAAAAGCGTGGTAACCATTTCAAATTGCGTATTCGCTATGTGGATAAGACTATAGACTCTCCCCTTGGCCACCAGTAGTTCTAACCCTCATCACCCCGTTCAGCAGCAATGGCTGATCACAAATCCTACTAGACAAGAAGTATAGTCTATCTCGCATACAGGCCCCATAGAGACCTGGTGGCCATCTCTCCACCCAGACATTTGTCAGGTCGGTATAGGTCTTTCCTATTGAGATATCCCTGATGAAGAGGATCCCACTAAAATCCCATTAAATCTCTTCTGTACCATAGATAATGGAAACAAATATTATGGATGCAGGGACACGCGAGACAGATTCAGGTTTTACTAGCCTAGATTACTATGTTTGCCTGGCGGACTATCAAAGCCACAAACAGCCACGGCTGTGTGGGGGAGAAGCCGACTTCTTGTGTAAGTCAAGGGAATGTGAGCATACAGGGGCTGCCTGGTGGAACCCAAACTCCTCATCAAATTCAGTACACAGCATTGGCCATATTACCAATTAGACAACCAAATACTATGGCCCCCAGAGGGTTCTCTAGATCCTCAAATTCTGAGTGACATTTTTAACTTCGGCAAGTTCTCAAAAGGGGGAAATTTCCCTATGTGGAATCATTTTTCCTCTTTTTCTCACATCCTGTACTATGCTTCTCCAATAGTTTCTCACCCTCAGCCTTCTGCTCTAGACTCTCTGCTATCACTCCCATCTTAGCAACCTGATTTCTCCTCTCCAATTACTAAATCAAAAACCCAAACCTCCGCTGGTTCTCAGAACATTGCCCCGTTGCTGAGGTAGCAGGTACCGAGGTACCCCTTCACCCACTCACTCCTCTCTTTTCCTGTCAGGGCCTGCACTAGGTCCCACCAAGTCCTCTAGCAAGCTAACCCAAAGCTCAAACCAGCTGAGAAGAGCCCTCAGACCCCTATCCACGATGTAATGAAAATGGCATTTAAAGTTGCTTTGTCATCACTGAAAAGAGGTTTCTAAGAATTTAAAGTCCCTCAAAGGCTTTTTGGAATATTTACTCCCATCTTCCCCTCTGCTATACCTGTTCTAATGCACAAGTTTTGTTCTAGGAAAATCCCAAACCCCTTTACCATTTTTCTTTTACATCTCTCTTTTCTCATTCTTAGATCCATGGAGCTGCTCTCAGCCTCGACTACCCCGTCTTCCCCCTCTGTACCAGGTCCACAGAAATGTCTTAAATGACCTTCTCCAGAAGTCTTCACCAAGGCTTACTTTAGGTCTTTCAGCAAAAGAGTCCCTCTGAAAGAGTTCAATGTACATAAACTTCCACTTTTCGTGTTGCCCTGTTCTACTTGGCCACTGGCTGGAAAAATCACCACCCCTAAGCTAGACACTGCCTTTCCAGTTTTTCACAAAATATGTGAACAAGGCCTCTGGCCTTGAGCTGGGGCTTCACCTAGATGCCTACATTTCTAAGATAAAAAAGTTAGCAACTGGTCTCCATGGTGACAGCTGGCAGGGAGAAAAAAAGAGACAAAAAAGCTCTCCCCTTCCAAGGTGTCCTTGAAAAGTTAACTTGCCCAGAACAGAGGAAAAAAAAAAAAAACAGAAACAAAAACTAATTTTTGTGAATTTTTGCAGACTATGAACTTCTGAGCCCCTTCCCTTACATGTTGGGTACAAATTCTAAAACTACCAAAACTTGGGGTTCAGGGGATTAATTGATTACAACAGAAGCAATGCCCTCTAAATCCGGATGCAACCAAATAAGAATGTTTTCCTCACTTTGGTGCTATCTTAGGTGCATTTTCTTGTCCATTCCTAAAACAGTATAATTCTATACACTTTAACATTATTTATGTTTACATAAAATGGTCAATAGATGTGATTAATTATGTAATCATGCAGATGTTTTTCAGAGTGCTCTATCATGACGTAGGTTCATTTAAAGTTCAAATAGGGGGGCATACAACCCGGTTCCACCGGGAACCTGTATCCCTCACTTTGGCCATCCTATGAGGAATAATAATTGCTGAAGGGGTGGGCATAGGAACAACTGCCCTAGTCCATGAGACACAACAAAGACACAATTAGAAGCAGAAATAGACCAAAGCTTAAAGACATTAAAAACCGACATCACAGCTTTACAGGAATTTTAACCTCTCTCTCTCTGAAGTTGTTTTACAGAGCAGGCGAGTGTTGGACCTCCTCTTCATGAGAGAAAGTTGCCTTTTTGCTTGCATTGAGGGAAGAATGTTGTTTTTATGCCGACAATACTGGAGTTGTAAAAGAATCTATGAGTAAATTAAGAAAACGACTTGAAGAGCGTCAAAGAGAGACAGAGGCCCCAGAAGGGAGGTTTGATTCTTTGTTCACATAGTCAACCTGGTTAACTATGCTTTTATCTGCCATGGCAGGTCTATTTATAATCCTCATATGATTGCTAACGGTAGGACCCTGTTTGCTCAACCGTGTAGTTTCCTTTCTAAACCAAATCGAACATGTTATTAAACCTAACCATACACTGTTCTCTCAATCTAATTTTACAGAAAAGTGGGGACAGAGTTGGTCTTAAAATACAGGAATATAGAGGATCTTCCACCTGCTGAGAAACTCAAAGGTCCATGCAGAAATGATCCCTGGAGAAGATGTAGGCAACTATGAAGGACCTGAGACAGCAAAAGTCTTCCATGGCAAACAACCTGCTCAGGATGAAGGGATGTGTCTGAATCAGGCACTCTCTTCTTAATGTATAGAAGATGGACCAAAGCAGGCATTTGTTGAGCTGCTCCTGCATGCCTATGTTTGACATACCACTGTAACTTGTGAAAGTGTCACAGTAAGTAGGGGCAGCCTCCTTCTCATGGGAACCTTGGAAGCAACTGTTAGGACAAAGTTGTTGCCAAGGCAGTGACCTCATTCCGTTCCTAAAGGAAGTGACCTCACCTAACTTCCTTGGTGATGGAACTCTCTGAACTTGGAATCCAGGAAGCCAGGCACAAAGAGCCAGTCCCAGTACAAGCCCCAGTGGTCAAACTTATTTTGATTTACCAAGGACAGACTCAGTCTTTCTTGGAACCTACTGATGTGAGGATGGCCAAATGCAAGGAAAGCTATGAATAGGGGCATTTCCTGAGAAAGCAGGCAGTGGCTCACCGCTGGCCCCTGACAACTTCACAGAGTTGGCCAAAAGACCAGATTTGAGACAGAACAGGCCATTTCCAGAGAACATAGTATGGCCCACCAGTCAGAGGACACTCCGGATAGTCACAGACATACATGGGGGAAGGAGGTGCCTTTGTGGTGTGGGTGTGGGTTTGTGGTTTTGTCTCATGTTCTGAGAATAGGTATGAAAGGTGGTTTGTTTTGTTTGGAGTGAACTGTTTCTACTAAGTCGTTTGACAAGGTGAGTGTTTCTATGTCTGTGTATCCCACTATGTCCGTGGTTGTAGACATTAGAAAGGAGAATGCATCAATGAATATGTCCTATCTAGTAGAAAGCTTCCCAGCATTCATCCTGCCCTATTTATGAATGGACTGCAGCTTGCCTTATTGATGTGCAACACCTGCTATCTACCTAAGGTCCTGTTTTCTTCCTGAATTCTCGCCACTCTCCAGAATAGGCTCATGGTTTTGTGTTTAAGATATGTACAACCTTGAAGCTCTGTGACATGACCATGTACTGAATAGCTGAAGGGAATGGCGAGCATCTAAGAAAACTCAGATATCAGTGTGACCAGGAAAGTCTCAGTGAAGAAACCCTGCTTGGGGCCTTTTGTTTACCAATTCTTCTGTTGCCCTGAATGTCAGGAAGGTCTTTTCCTCAGTCCACCACTTTGTGAAGCCTGAAGAAAACAGTTTCCAAATGGAAATGAATGGGCATTACCTGTGGCTCTTTGCTTAATTGCTTTGGAATGGATGTGTCTGAATCAGCCTATTTGCCTTGTGTGAGGGTGTGGCTTAGATTCTCAGCTCCTGATGGATCTAAAGAAAGATCCCAGGTGTACATCCAAAACCAAAATGGCCAAAAAAGCAGTCCTTGTGGATGAAGTCTCTCGCCTCTTCTGTAACTTTCCTGACCTCCATCAAGTCAGAATAGGGATCCTTTGGTTCAAATGAGTTCTTCAAAGCCCTGCAGAGGCTAGCCCATAGTTGCTTGGGTTTTCTCAAGACTCCAATTCACATAAGGAATCCAAACCCCACAGTCAGTTGGCCTCAAATTGAAGAAGCGAAGCAGTATTAATGGGAGGCCTATTTGATCTCTCCTGGTTCACAAGAAGGGTGTCCAGGCCACCCTGACTTTAGGCAAATTAGGTGCAAGAGAGCTTATTTTGGACACGGTCTTGGGCTGTGCCCCTCATGGAAAACTTTTGCCAGACGTCATTATGAGTGTCTATATGGAAAAAGATGAGCGCCACGTTGGAGTGTTTTGTTTTAAATTGTGGTCATTTGGGTGGCGGTTGGAAGAGATGACTTGGTCCACATGTTCTTGAACTCTGGTGTGATTCCCTTAGAATCTGAGTTCTCAAACTGACCTCAGAGAAGTATTGCTATGAATAGCGTTGAGATTTAAGGAAGCCAGGCATGAGTGTCGCCCTTGGAAACTAAGTTCTAGGCCCAGGATGGCTTTCCACAGAGCACTAGGCCTCTCAGCCAGGATACCACATGATTTTATTCTGAAAGATTTGGCACCCAGAGTTGAGAGTCAAAACTCATATGGACCTCACATTGTAGACCTCAATGGGAATAATATCATGTGATCTTTTGGCCACTCTTTGGGAAGCCTTACCTGTGAGTGTTCTCCAGAGCTTTCATTGAAATTAGCTTCCTAAAAATTTAATGGTTCCTGAAAGAATTGAAACTCACAGTGCCTCCAACTTCATCCTTGAAAAATGGCTAGAAAAATACCATAAAATTTTTGAAATTCCCATCACCAGGTGGCACTGGAGAACATTTGGATGTCCTGTTACTGATCATGAATATACCAGACAGTGCCTTGATTGACTGGGTTTCATGTAAATGGTGTAGAACAGAGATGCCAGTAAGTTGGACTCTGTTGAGTAGTTGGCCTAGAGCAGTGGTGGGCAGGTATGTGATAAAACATCTGTGGTGGGGCCATGTGGATCTTCCATTGGCATCCAAATGGCTTGTGACTGACATGGTGCAGCCAGCAGAACCTTCCATGTAAAGGCAACTTGTTATATGGAGAGTTTTCAGGACATTGTTCAGAATCAGGTTGCTATGGTCAAGGGGGCAAGCTATGTGGGATAGAATCCTGGTTCTTGTATCCTCCTGCAGAACCTGACCCACCACACATGACAGAACTCCCTCTTGTACTGTGACCCAATTGAACTCCTTTTATTTCGTGAAGCAAATACCAAACTCCCAGTGCAGCAGGAAGAAACACCATGAAAATGGAGGATGACCATATGGCTTCACAGTGCACATGGGGAGACCTTTAGCCCCCAGTGGCCACAGTTTACCTAAAAAGAGAATTTAGCACTGCTGCCTCATGTTCATTGGGAAATAAGAAAGCATGTCCTCCAGGTCTCATAGATGCAGACCAAGCTTTTATGGTCTCACTAGAAAGGAAGCTAAAGCTCCTGACAACAACATATTTTTCAAGTGCCCAATCTCACAGGCAGTTTCTCAAGAAGTCTCTATGCCAGCAGACCTCCATGTTTGTGGAGTGTTTACCCTTTCCCTTACCTTTGGAAACTCCTCTGCCACTTCCAAGGTTGTGGGCTCCTGAGCATATTCCATTCCAGATATTTGTTCACAGGTTTTCTAAATCTTCTCCTCTAATTGTGTCTTACTTGGGGCGAAGGTATTGTCAAGGCATTGTTCTGAATGAGAGTGGGAAGATTTTTGTGTAGCACATATTTACATACACATTGGATTCATTTTTCAATTTTCCATTCGAAATACTGAATCCTTGACACTAACCCATACCCTACTAGATTCTGACTACTAATTCTAATATAATGGAGAAAAATAACCCAAACAGAATAGAAATACTAGCACTTCATAGGAGGCATGGTGTATAGTTGGTCTTCCTATTTGCATGATATAGGGTTGGAGTTGTAAATCTTGTCAATTTTTTGTTGAAAGAGTTCTGCATGTGTTTTTAAAGTTAACACATATGTGAATTCCTGTCTCCCTTTTTCTGTAGCCAATTCAGCACATGTATTTTTATATGAACATATAGAATCCTACCTGGTATCACACCTGTATTCTTGAGAGGTGGCTAACTTGGCAGATACACCTCCTAAACGCTTTTGGAAATGATAATTCAAATTATGAGTGAGCTTCTTAGTTAAAAAACATTATACATAAATCCATGTTCAGTAAAATTAATATTTTTGGATCTGTGGATGATATATATTTCACGATGAATTTTAATTGGCATATATATTGCTACTTTTTAATGTCTCTGTGTGTATTTTGTATATATATATATATATATATATATATATATATATATACACTCTAGATTTGTCAAAATATGAAATATATGTATCTTATTATACACTCCCTAAATTCATTCATGTTCATGTATGTGGTTTTATATTCAACTTTTCATAAGATTATTTTCAGAAATATTCATCCATCTGAAATACATATTTGTTTTATAGTATTGAAAACTCACTTCAGTAAATGGTGCAAACAAATCCTTATATTTTTACAGTAACTGACCCACTTTAACATCAATGCAAGTAGATTCCTATGGGACATGATGTGTATTTTGGCGTTCATTTTTATACAACACTGGTACATTACTATTTCTTCAGTTTTTGTACATCATAGAATATACATTTCAGCCACAACTTCATAAATTTAAAGAAATTTGTAACACATTCTATCACTTCCTGCTTCAGAACATATGTATTCCTCTTTGTTTTTGACTGGTCATTTCATGAGACTTCTTTCCACACACATTACTGTCGATTTCCATTATCAATTTTGAAGCAAAATTCACACACTCTTTATGAAGAACCACAACCGTAATATTACCATTGGATGTATAAATGGTTGGAATGAATGTATGTATATCAATATATGATTCCCTGTGTATTTTCAGATATCAATTTATTCCAATTTCTAAAGTTTGAACCAGTTGTATTATTTATTCGCAGTATGGACTATTCATGCATTATGTCTATATTCATACACACATGGTACACCTCTATGTATCCCCAATACTAATTTACACCTCTTCAAAATATTGCTCCAAGAAATGGTGGTAGAAATACTCATGTCACCTGATCTACATATACATTTTATCACAGTAATATTCTGGCCACAAAATGCAAAGTCACACTTACGATTGTACCAAAGCCTAAATGGAATGTGAGTATGGATTATGAAAATCACCCAGGTCCAGGTTGCCTAATGCTCTCAAATGTCAATCCTATTGGTGACTACAAATTTGTTTCTTCCTAAGATTATATATTCAATCTCAAGCCTGTTGAAAATGTCTATTGGTATCACTCATTTTATACTTTGCCTGATTTCCTTATGTCTCTATTGATATCTGCTTTCCTACATATTTTCCCCAGTTCATCATTGTGACTGACTCTTCACATGTGCTGACATTTACATTTTCTCTCTACCCAAAACCCTATTGCTAAAGAACTTTTTGTCCAAATCCTATACTCACACTTTTTTCTAATCTTACCAACTCTCTTCGTAATCTTACCAACTCTCCCTTTTTGAATGAATGTTCTCCTCAACATTCAATCATCTAAGGTACAAGATCCTATGCCATTGTGTATAGATTTATCTGAGACATCTGCACAGAACATAATTCAAAGCTAACTATCCCAATCAAGGACCCAATGACTTTCTGGGCTTTAAATCTTACTGAGATTTCTGTTTTCATACATATATTCCACCTCTATAATCTTATAAATATCGCAGGTTTCCAATAACATTATTCATCCAGCAGAATGATCCTAACCCAAATCAAACATGTTATTAACCCTAAACATACACGATTCCCTCAATCTACCTTTATAGAAGAGCAGGGACAGAGTTGGTCTTACAATACAGGAATGTAGGAGATCTTCAACCTGCAGAGAACCTCAAAGGTCCATGCAGAAATTATCCCTGGAGAAGATATAGGCAGATATGAAGGACCTCAGAGAGCAAAAGTCATCTTCCATGACAAACAACCAGGTAAGGATGAAGGGATGTGTCTGAAGCAGTCTCTCTCTTCTTAATGTAGAGAAGATGGACCAAACCAGGCCTGTGTGGAGAGCTGTTCCCGGGTGCCTATGGTTGATATTCCATTTTAACTTGTGAAAGTGTCAAAGGAAGTAGGGGCAGCCTCCATCTCATGGACCCTTCGAAGCAACTGTTAGGACAAAGTGGTTGCCAAGGCAGTTACCTCATTCAGTTCTAGAGGAAGTGACCTACGTCACTTTCTTGTTGATGTAACACTCTGAACTTTGGATCCAGGAAGCCAGGCACTCTGAGGCAGGCCCAGTCCCAGTTGCAGTGGTCTCACATGTTTGGATTAACCAAGGACAGAGTCAGTCTTTCTTGGCAACTACTGAATTGAAGATGGACAAATGCCAGGAAAGCTCTGAAGAGGGGCTTTTTTTTTTGATAAAGCAGGCAGTGGCTCACCGCTGGCTCCTGACAACTTCACAGTTTTGGCCAAGGAGACCAGATCTGACATACGACAGCCCATTTCAGGGGAACATAGTATGGTCCACCAGTCAGAGGATGCTCCGGATAGTCACAGACCTACTTGGGGAAAGAAGGTGCCTTTTTGGGTGTGTTTGTGTGTTAGTGATTTTGTCTCATCTTCTAAGAATATGTAGGAAAGTCGGTTTGTTTAATTTGGAGTGGCCTGTTTCTAGTAAGTGCTTTGAGAAGGTGAGTGATTCTGTGTATCCCACTGTGTCCGTGGTTGTAGACAATAGAAAAGAGAATGCATCAAAGGATGTGTCCTGTCTAGTAGAAATCTTCACAGCATTCATCTTGTCCAATTTATGAATGGACTGCAGCTTACCTTATAGATGGGCAACACCTACTACCTTTCTACATTCCTGATTTCTTCCTGAATTCTGGCCACTCTCCCATAGGCTCATGGTTTTGTGTTCAAGATATGTATCTCCTCCACAATCTGGGACATGGCCATGTACTGGATAGCTGAAGAGAATGGTGAGTATCACAGAAAACTCAGATATCAGTGTGACCAGGAAAGTCTCAGTGGAGAAACTCTGCTTTGGGAATTTGCTTTTCTATTGTTCTGTTGCCCTGAATGTAAGGAAGGTCTTTGCCTAAGGCCACACCTTTCCAAAGCCTGAAAATATCAGTTTTCAAATGGAAATAAATGGGCATCACCTGTGGATCTTTGCTTAATTGCTTTGCAAAGGGATATGTCTGAATCCACCTCTTAGTGCAGTGTGAGTCCATGGCTCAGATTCTCAGCCCTGATGGATCTAAAGAAAGATCCCATGTGTGCATCCAATTCCAAAATGGCCAAAAGAGCAATCATTGTGGATGAAGTCTCTTGTTTTCCTCTGTAAGGTTCCTGATCTCCATCAAGTGAGAAGAGGGATCCTTTGGGTCAACTGAGTCCTTCAAGCCCTGCAGAGGCTAGCCCATAGGTGCTTGGGTTTTCTCATGACTCCAAATCACATAAAGAAACTATACCTGACAGTCACTATGCCTCAAATTGGAGAAGTGGAACAGTATTAATGGCAGGCATCTTTGATCAGCCCTGGTTCACAGGAACAGTGTCCAGAAACACTGACTTTAGACAAATGAAGGGAAAGGGAGTTTATTTTGACATTGTCTTGTGCTGTGTGCCTCATGAAAACTTCCAGCCAAGGTTATGATTAGTGTCTATATGGAAGAAGATGAGGGGCATGTGTGAGTGTTTTGGTTTTAATTCTGGTCATTTGTGTGGCGGTTGGAAGAGATGACTGGGTCACCAGGGATTGAACCCTGGTGTGTTTCCCCTTAGAGACTGAGTTCTGAAACTGACCTCAGAGAAGTATTGCCATGAATTGTGTTGGGATTTTAGGAGGCCACGCATGAGAGTCGCCCTTGGAACCTGAGATCTAGGACCAGGGTGGCTTTCCACAAAGAACTGGGTATCTCAGCCTGGATATCACATGATTTTATTCTGAAAGACTTGGCAGCCATAGTTGAGAGTCAAAACACATAGGACCTCACATTGTAGACCTCAATGGTCCTGGCTTCAAGTGACCTTTTGTCCACTCTTTGGAAATCCTTGCCTGTGAGAGTTCTCCAGAATTTTCTTTGAATTGAGCTTTCTCAACATTTAATGGTTCCTGAATAATTGAAATTCACAGTGCATCCAATGTCATCCTTGAAAAATGGCTAGATAAATACCATGAAATTTTTGAAATTCCCATGACCAGGTGGCACTCCAGAAACATTCGATGTCCTATTGCTTATTATGAGTGTACCAGACAGTTCCTTGATTGACAGGGTTTTCTGAAAATTGTTTAGAACAGAGATGCCAGTAATTTGTAGCCTGCTGAGTAGTGGGCGTAGAGCAGTGGTGGGCAGGTGTGTGATAAAATATCATGGTGGGTCCATGTGGATCTGCCATTGGCTTCCAAATGGCTTGTGACTGACATAGTGCAGACTTCAGACCCTTATATGTAAAGGCATCTTGTTCTATGGCGAGGTTTCAGGGCAATGTTCAGAATCAGGTTGCTATGGACAAGGGAGCAATCTTTGAGAGATAGAAGCCTGGTTTGTGCATTTTCTTGCAGACCATAACCCACCACACATGACAGAACTCTCTCCAGCACTGTTTCCCAGTTGAACTCCTTGTATTTCGTGAAGCATGTACCAAACTCCAAGTGCAGCAGCAAGAAACACCACGAAAAGTGGAGGATGACCAAATTGTTTCACAGTCCACACGGGGAGAAAATAAACCCCCAGGGGCTACAGTTTATCTACAAAGAGAGAATTCAGCAGTGCTGCCTTGTGTTCATTGGAAAATAAGAAACTTTGTCCTCCAGGTCACATAGATGCAGACCCAGCTTTGAGGGTATCACTACAAAGGAAGCTTAACTCCTGACAAAAACCTATATATCATTGCCCAACCTCAGTGGCAGTTTCTCTAAAAGTTTTAGGCATGCAGAGCTCCATGTTTGTGGAGTGTGTACCGTGTTCTTACTTTTGGAAACTCTTATACCACCTCCAAGTTTGTGCACTCCTGAGCATTTTCCATTCCAGAAATGTAATCACAGATTTTGCAACTTTTCTTCTCTAATTGTGTCTTACTTGGGGCGAAGATAATTTCAAGGCATTGTTCTGGATGAGAGTCAGAAGATTTGTTTTAGCACATATTTGCATACACATTGGATTAATTTTCCTATTTTTCCATTCGAAATTCTGAATCCCTGACACTAACCCATATTCTAATAGACTCTGACTACTAATTCTAATATGATGGAGAAAAATAACCCAAACAGTACATAAATACATGCAGTTCAGGGTTGGACTTGCCTTTTGCATGATAAAGGGTAGGTATTATGAATCTAGTCAATTTTTAATTGAAATAGTTCTCCATGTGTTTTGAAAGTTAACAAATATGTGAATTACTGTCTCCCATTTTCTGGAGCCTATTCAGCACATGTATTTTTATATGCACAAATAGAATCCTACACGGTATCACACGTACATTCTTTTGAGTTACATGACTTGGCAGATACAAATTGTGAGAAGTGATCACTCGTCCTAAACGCTGTTAGAACTGAAAATTCAACCTATGGGTGAGCTTCCCAGTGGAACAACATTATACATAAACCCATGTTCAGTAAAATGAATGTTTTTGCATCTTTATGATATATATTTCATGATGAATTTCGATTGGCATATATATTGCTATTTTTTAATTTCTGTGTTTGTGTGTGTGTGTGTGTGTATATACTCTCCAGATTTTTAAAAATATGAAAATTATGTGTCTTATATACACTCCCTAAATTCATTCATGTTCATGTATGTGGATTAATAATCAACTTTTCACAAGATTATTCTTAGAAATACTCAAACACCTGAAATACATATTTGTTTCCTAGTACTGAGAACTAACTTCAGTGAAAGGTGCATACAAATTCTAATATGTCTACATTAACTGACCCAGTTGAACATCAATGCATGTTGGTTCCTATGGGACACGATGTGTATTTTGACGTTAATTTTTATTCCACACTGGTACATTACTATTTCTTCAGTTTATGCACATCTTAGCATATATATTTCATTCACTAGTTAGCAAATTTATAGGCATTTGTTTCACTTTCAGTCACTTCCTGCTCCAGAACACATGTATTTCTCTATGTTTCTTGACTGGTCTATTCATGAGACTTTTTTTCCAAATATATTGTTTTCGATTTCCATAATCAATTTTGAAGAAAAACTCACACACCCTTCATGATTAACCATAACCATAAGATAATCATTAGATATATAACTGGTTGGAATTAATGATTGTATATCAATATAACATTTCTTATATATTTTCAGATATCCATTCAATCCATTATTTAAAGTGGATCTAGTTATATTATTTATTCACAGTATTGTCTATTCATGCATTATGTCTATATTAATAGAAACAGGGTACACCTATTTGTACCCCCATACGAATTTATAAATCTTCAAAATATTGCTCTCAGAAATGGTGGAAGAAATACTCATGTCACCTGATCTACATACACATTTTATCACAGAAATATTCCGGACACAAAAAGCAAAGGTCACACTTACAATTGTACCAAAGCCTAAATGAAAAGATAGCATCCATTACTAAAATCATCCATGTCCAGGTTGCCTAATGCTCTCAAATATCAATCCTATTGGTGACTACATATTTGTTTCTTCCTAAGATTATATATTCAACTTCAAACCTGTTGAAAATGTCTAACCCTATCACACACTTTATACTTTGCTTGATTTCCTAATGTCTCTATTGATATCTGCTTTCCTACATGTTTTCCCCAGTTCATCATTGTGACTGACTCTTCACATGTGCTGACATTTACATACACTCTCTACCCGAAACCCTATTGCTGAAGAACTTTTGGTCCAAATCCTATGCTCACTCTTCTTTCTAAATCTACCAACTACCTTCCTAATCCTACCGACTATCGGTTTTTGACTGGATGCTCTCTTCAACATTCAATCATCCAAGGTACAAGGTCCGATGCCAGTGTATATTGATTTATCTGAGACATCTGTGCAGCACATAACTCAAAGTTAAGTATCCCACTCAAGTCCCCAATGCCCTTCTGGGCTTCAAATCTTACCTAGATTTCTGCTTTCATACTTATATTTCACATGTATACTCTTGTAAATATCGCAGGTTGCCAATACCATTATTCATCCCGCAGAATGATTTGTAACCCAAATCGAACTTGTTATTAACCCTAACCATACACTGTTCCCTCAATATAACTAACTTAAGAGCAGTGACAGAGTGGGTCTTACAATATAGAAATGTAGAAGATCTTCCACCTGCTTAGAACCTCAAAGATCCATGAAGAAATGATCCTTGGAGAAGATGTAGGCAGCTATGTAGGACCTGAGAGAGCAATAGTCATCTTCCATGCAAACAACCTGGTCAGGATGAATTGATGTGTCTGAATCAGCCTCTCTCTTCTTAATGTAGAGAAGATGGACCAAACCAGGCCTCTGTGGAGAGCTGTTCCAGGGTGCCTATAGTTGATATACCATTATAACTTCTGAATGTGTCACAGGATGTTGGGG
This sequence comes from Callospermophilus lateralis, assembly GCF_048772815.1. NCBI lineage: Eukaryota > Metazoa > Chordata > Mammalia > Rodentia > Sciuridae > Callospermophilus > Callospermophilus lateralis. The sequence goes on along the minus strand of NW_027514746.1, from coordinate 657,433 downwards.
CAGCCTCTATCTCATGGGAACCTTGGAAGCAACTGTTAGGACAAAGTGGTTACCAAGGCAGTGACCATATTCAGTTCCTGAAAGAAGTGACCTCACTTCACTTCCTTGGTGATGGAATTCTCTGAAATTGGGATCCAGGAAGCCAGGCACCCAGAGCCAGTCCCACTCCAGACCCAGTGGGCTAACTTGTTTGCTTTTCCCAAAGACATAGTCAGTCTTTCTTGGTACCTGCTGATGTGAGGATGGCCAAATGCCAGCAGAGCTCTGAAGAGGGGCCTTTCCTGAGAAAGCAGGCAGTGGCTCACTGCTGGCTCCTTACAACTTCACGGAGTTGGACATTGAGACCAGATGTGAAACAGGACAAGCCATTTTGGGGGAACATAATATGGCCCACCAGTCAGAAGACACTCCAGATAGTCACAGACCTATTTGGGGGAAGGAAGTGCCTTTGCCGTTGTAGGTGTGAGTTTGTGGTTTTTTCTCATGTTCTGAGAATAGGTAGGAAAGGTGGTTTGTTTGGTTTGGAGTGGACTGTTTCTAGTAAGTCGTTTTACATTGTGAGTGTTTCTATGTCTGTATATCCCACTGTATCCATGGTTGTAGACATTAGAAAAGAGAATGCACCAATGGATGTGTTGTCTCTAGTTGAAAGCTTCCGCAATTCATACTGCGCAATTGATGAATGCACTGCAGCTTGCCTTATGGATGGGCAACATCTACTATCTTCTAAAGTTCCTGTTTTCTACGTGAATTCTGGCCACTCTCCAGAATAGACTCATGGTTTTGTTTCCCAGATATGTAACACCACAAGGCTCTGTGACATGGCCATGTTCTGGATAGCTGAAGGGAATGAGATCATCTCAGAAAACTCAGATATCAGTGTGTGCAGTAAAGTCTCAGTGGAGAAACCCTTCTTTGGGCCATTTGCTTAATTCTATTTCTATTACCCTAAATGTCAGAAAGGTCTTTGCCTCAGGCCACCCCTTTGTGTAGCCTGAAAAACACTGTTTTCATATGGAAATGAATGGACCCCACCTGTGGCTCTTTGCTTAATTTCTTTAGAATGGGATGTGTCTGAATCAGCCTCTTGTCCTTGTATGAGGTTGTGGCTTAGATTCTCAGCACCTGATGGATCTAAAGAAAGATCCCATGTTCTTCCAAAACTAAAATGTCGAAAAGAGCAGTCATTGTGGATGAATATTTTTGCCTTCTTGTTTTAGGTTCCTGAACTCCATCAAGTGAGAATAGGGATCCTTTGGGTCAAATGAGTTCTTGAAATCCCTGCAGAGGCTAGCCCATATGTGCTTGGATTTTCTCATGAATCCAAATCACATAAAGAATCTATACCCTACAGCCAGTAGGCTGAAATTGGAGAAGTGGAACACTTTAACAGCAGGAATATTTGATCACTCCTGGTTCACAGGAAGAGTGTCCAGGCCACCATGATTTTAGGCAAATAAGGGGCAAGTGAGCTTATTTTGGACACTACCTTGGGCTCATAGAAACCTCCAGCTAGAGGTTATGATGAGTGTCTACGTGGAAGAAGATGATGGCCCTGTGGGAGTGTTTTGATTTTAATTGTGGTAATTTTTGTGGCGGTTGGAAGGGATGACTGGGTCCACCTGGGCTTGAACTCTGGTGTGATTCCCCTTAGAGACTGCATTCTGGAATTGACCTCAGAGAAGTATTGCCATGAATTGTGTTGGGATTTTAGGAGGACACACATAAGACTCACTCTTGGAAACTGAGATCTATGCTCAGGGTGGCTTTCCACAGAGGCCTGGGAATCTCAGCCAGGATATCACATGATTTTATTCTGAAAGACTTGGCAGCCATAGATGAGAGTCAAAACATACATGGACCTCACATTGTAGACGTGAATTGGCCTGGCTTTATGTGACCATTTGGTAACTCTTTGAGAAGCCTTGACTTTGAGAGTTCTCCAGAGCTTTCATTGAAATGAACTTTCTCACACTTAATGGTTCCTGAATGAATTGAGACCCACAGTGCCTCTAACTTCATTTTTGAAAAATTGCTAAATAAATACCATGAAATTTTTTAAATTCCCATGACCAGGTGGAACTGCAGAAAATTTGATGTCCTGTTGCTTATCATGTGTATACCAGACAGTGCCTTGTTTAACTGGGTTTCATGAAAATGATGTAGAACACGAGATGCCAGTAATTTGGAGCCTGCTGAGTAGTGGGCCTAGAGCAGTGGTGGGAAGGTGTGTGAAAAAACATCATGGAGGGGCTATGTGGATCTGCCATTGGCTTCCAAATGGCTTGTGACTGATATAGTGCAGACATGAGACCCTTATATGTAAAGGCATCCTGTTATATGGAGAGTTTTAAGGGCAATGTTCAGAATAAGTTTACTATGGTTACTGGGGCAAGCTCTGTGGGATAGAAGCCTGGTTGGTGCATTCTCCTGCAGACCCTGACCCACCACAAGTGACAGAACTCCCTCCAGCACTGTATCCCAAATGAACTTCTTATATTTTGTGAAGCAAATACCAAATTCCCAGTGCAGCAGCAAAAAACACCATGAAAAGTGGAGGATGACCAAATGTCTTCACAGTCCCCACTGGGAGACACTTAGAATCCAGTGGCCACAGTTTACCTACAAAGAGAGAATTGAGCACTGCTGCCTCATGTTCATTGGAATATAAGAAACCATCTCTTCCCGGTCACATAGATGCAGACCCAGCTTTGATGGTCTCACTACGAAGGAAGCTAAAGCTCATGACAGCAACATATATTTCAGGATCCCAACCTCAGAGGCCATTTCCCAAGAATTCTTAGGCCAGCAGAGCTCCTTGTTTGTGGAGTGTTTACCCTGTCCTTTACTTTTGGAAACTCCTCTACCACCTCAAAAGTTGTGAACTCCCGAGCATATTCCATTCCATGTATGTATTCCTAGATTTTTACACTTTTCAACTCTAATTGTGTCTTACTTGGGGCGAAGGTAATGTCAAGGCATTGTTCTGGATGTGAGTGGGAAGATTTTTGTGTAGCACATATTTACATACACATTGGATTCATTTTCCAATTTTCCATTTGAAATACTTAATCCCTGACACTAACCTGTACCCTACTAGTCTCTGACTAATAATCCTAAAATGATGGTGAAAAATAACCCAAAAAGAATAGAAATACAAGCAGTTCAGAGGAGGCATGGTGTATAGTTGGAATTGCTTTTTGCATTATATAATGTAGGAGTTTTAAATCTAGTCAATTTTCTGTTGAAATAGTTCTAGATGTGTTTTTAAAATTAACAAATATGTGAATCCCTGTCTCCCTTTCTCTGTAGCCTATTCAGCACATGTATTTTTATATGCACATATAGAATCCTACCTGATATCACTTGTACACACATGTGAGGTGGCTGAATTGGCAGATGCAAATTGTGAGAAGAGATCACTCCTCCTAAACGCTGTTGGAACTGAAAATTCAACCTACGGGTGAGCTTCCTAGTTGAATAACATTATACATAAATCCATTTCAGTAAAATGAATATTTTTCGATCTTTGGATTATATATATTTGATGAAGATTTTCGATTGGCATATATATTGCTACCTATTTTTTCTTTTATTGGTTGCTCAAAACATTACAAAGCTCTTGACATATCATATTTCATACATTAGATTCAAGTGGGTTATGAACTCCCATTTTTACTCCAAATATAGAATGCAGAATCACATCAGTTACACATCCATATTTTTACATAATGTCTTATTTGTTACTGTTGTATTCTGCTACCTTTCCTATGCCCTACTATCCCCCCTCCGCTCTCTTCCCATCTTCTCTCTCTACGCTACCTACTGTAATTCATTTCACTTATTGTTTATTTTTCCATTACACTCACAACCTCTTATATGTATTTTTTTTGTAACAATAAGGGTCTCCCTCCATTACCATGCAATTTCTCTTTTCTCTACCTTTCCCTCCCACCTCATGTCTCTGCTTAATGTTAATCTTTTCTTCATGCTCTTCCTCTCTGCTCTGTTCTTAGTTGCTCTCATTATATCAAAGAAGTCATTTGGTATTTGTTTTTTTGGGATTGGCTAGCTTCACTAAGCATAATCTGCTCTAGTGCCATGCATTTCCCTGCAAATTCCATTATTTTGTCATTTTTTAGTGCTGTGTAATCCTCCATAGTATATAAAAAAAAACATTTTTTTTTTATCCATTCATCTACTGAAGGTAATCTGGGTTGGTTCCACAGTGTAGCAATTGTGAATTGTGCTGCTATGAACATCGATTGGCAGTATCCCTGTAGTACGCTCTTTTAAGGTCTTCAGGGAATAGTGCGAGAAGGGCAATAGCTGGGTCAAATGGTGCTTCCATTCCCGGCCTTCCCAGGAATCTCCATACTGCTTTCCAAATTGGCTGCACCAGTTTCAGTCCCATCAGCAATGTACAAGAGTACCCTTTTCCCCACATCGTCGCCAGCACTTGTTGTTGTTTGACTTCATAATGGCTGCCAATCTCACTGGATTGAGATGGTATTTTAGGGTGGCTTTGATTTGCATTTCTCTGACTGCAAGAAATGGAGAGCATTTTTTCATGTACTTGTTGATTGATTCTATGTCCTCCTCTGAGAAGTGTCTGTTCAGGTCCTTGGCCCATTAGGTTATTTGTTATCTTATTGTCTAATTATTTGAGTTCTTTGTATACTTTGTATACTCTGGATATTAGGGCTCCATCTGAAGGGTGAAAAGTAAAAATTTGTTCCCATGATCTAGGCTCCATATTTACCTCTCTTATTGTTTCTCTTTCTGAGAAAAAAAATTTCAGTTTAAGTAACTCCCATTTGTTGATTCTTGTTATTAACTCTTGTGCTATGGGTGTCGTATTAAGGAATTTGGAGCCTGACCATACAATATGTAAATCGGAACCAACTTTTTCTTCTATCAGATGCAGAGTCTCTGATTTGAATCTAGCTCCTTGATCCACTTTGAGTTAACTTTTGTGCATGGCGAGAGAAAGGGATTCAGTTTCATTTTGTTGCATATGGATTTTCAGTTTTCCCAACACGATTGGTTGAAGATGCTATCCTTCCTCCATTGCAAGCTTTTAGCTCCTTTATCAAATATAAGATAGTTGTAGCTTTTTGGATTAGTCTCTGTGTCCTCCATTCTGTACCATTCGTCCACCCGCCTGTTTTGGTACCAGTACCATGCTGTTTTTGTTATTATTGCTCTGTAATATAGTTTGAAATCTGGTATCGCTATACCGCCTGATTCACACTTCCTGCTTAGAATTGCTTTTGCTATTCTGGGTCGTTTATTTTTCCATATGAATTTCATGATTGGTTTATCTATTTCTACAAAAAATTCATTTGGGATTTAGATTGGCATTTCATTAAACCTACAGACAACTTTTTAGTAATATCGCCATTTTGATGATGTTAGTTCTGCCTATCCATGAACAGGGTATATTTTTCAATCTTCTAAGATCTTATTCTACTTCTCTTTTTAGGGTTCTGTAGTTTGCATTGTATAAATCTTTCACCTCTTTTGTTAGGTTGATTCCCAAGTATTTATTTTTTTATGAGGATATTGTGAATGCAGTGTTTTTCCTCATTTTCATTTCAGAAGTTTTGTCGCTGATATACAGAAATGCCTTTGATTTATGCATGTTGATTTCATTTCCAGCCACATTGCTGAATTCATTTATTAGTTCTAGTAGTTTTTTTCTGTAGACCCTATTGGGTCTTCTATGTATAGAATCATGTCATCTTCAAATAGTGATAATTTAAGTTCTTTTTTTCCTATTTTTATGTCTTTAATGTCTTTCAACTTTCTAATTGCTCTGGCCAGTTTTTCGAGAACTATATTGAATAGAAGTGGTGATAGAGGACATCCCTGTCTTGTTCCAAATTTTAGAAAGAATGCCTTCAATTTTTCTCCATTCAGAATGATGCTAGCCTGAGGCTTAACATAGATAGTTTTTACAATGTCGAGGTATGTTCCTTTTATCCCTAGTTTTTCTAATGTTTTGAACGTAAAGGAATGCTCTACTTTTTCTAATGGTTTTTCTGCATCTATCAAGATCATCTTATGGTTCTTATTTTTAAGTCTATTGATGTTGTGAATAACATTTATTGATTTCCATATATTGAACCCTCCTTGCATCCCAGGGATGAATCCTAGTTGATCATGGTGCACAATTTTTTTGATGTGCCTTTGTATCCAAATCACCAGAATTTTAATGAAAATTTTTGCATCTAGGTTCATCAGAGATATTGGTCTGTTGTTTTCTTTCATTGAGGTGTCTTAGTCTGGTTTCAGAATCAGGGTGATGTTGGCCTCATAGAATGAATTTGGCAGAGCTCCCTGTTTTTCTATTTTCTGAATAACTTGAAAAGTATTGGTATTAATTCTTCTTTAAAGGTTTTGTAAAACTCCGCTGTATACCCATCCGATCCTGGGCTTTTCTTGGTTGGTAGTAGTTTGATTGCCTCTTCTATTTCATCGATTGATATTGGTCTGTTCAAATTGTGTGTATCCTCCTGACTCAGTCTAGGCAAATCATATGACTTAACAAATGTATCAATGTCTTCACTATTTTCTATTTTATTGGAATATAGGTTTTCAAAATAATTTCTAATTGTCTTCTGTATTTATGTAGCATCTGTTGTGATATTGCCTTTTTCATCCCGTATGTTAGTAATTTGAGTTCTCTCTCTTCTTCTCTTCGTTAGCATGGCTAAGGGTCTGTCAATCTTATTTATTTTTTCGAAGAACCAACTATTAGTTTTGTTAATTTTTTAATAGTTTCTTTTGTTTCAATTTCGTGATTTACTCTCTGATTTTAATAATTTCTTGCCTTCTGCTACATTTGCTGTTGTTTTGCTTTTCCTTTTCTAGGGCTTTGAGATTAAGTGAGAGCTCATTTATTTGTTGTTTTTGTTTTTTTCTTTTTTTGAGGAATGACCTCCAGGCGATGAATTTGCCTCTTGAATCTTGTTTCATTGTGTCCCATTGAATCTGATATGTTGTGTCTGTATTTTCATTTATCTCTAAGAATTTTTTGATTTCCTCCTTTATGTCTTCTGTAACCCATTGATCATTCAGTAACATATTGTTCATTTTCCATGTGATGTAGGATTTTTCCTTCCTTCTTTTACCGTTGGTTTCCAGTTTCATTCCATTGTGATCAGAAAAAAATTCATGGTATTATCTCCACCCATTTATATTTACTGAGTGTTGCCCTATGGCATAATATATGGTCTATTTTTGAGAAGGATCCATGTGCTGGTGAGAAAAAAGTATATCCACTTGATGATGGTTGATATATTCTATATATGTCAGTTAAGTCTAGGGTATTGATTGTGATATTGAATTCTATATTTTCTTTATTCAACTTTTGTTTGGAGGATCTGTCCAATGGTGAGAGAGGTGAGTTGAAGTCTCCCATAATTATTGTGTTGTGGTCTATTTGATTCTTGAACTTGAGGAGAATTTGTTTTATAAATGTTGCAGCACCATTATTTGCTGCGTAAATATTGATAATTGTTATGTCTTGTTGGTGAATGGTTCCTTTCAACAGTATATAATGTCCTTCCTTATCCCTTTTGATTAAATTAGTCTTGAAGTCGATTTTATTCCATATGAGGATGGCCACCCCTGCTTGCTTACAAGGACCGTGTGCATGGTATAAATTTTCCCAACCTTTCACCTTCAGCCTGTGTATGTCTTTTCCATTCAGATGTGTCTCCTGGAAGCAACATATTGTTGGATTTGTTTTTTTTAATCCACGTTACAAGTCTATGTCACTTTATTGGAGAGTTTAAGCCATTAAAGTTTAGAGTTAGTATTGATATATGGTTTGTATTGCCACCCGTCTTTGATTATTTATCTTTTTTTTAAATTTAGTTTGTTTATCCATGATTAACTTTTCCCCCGCCCTCTGTCATTAATGAGGCACTTCCCACTGATGGTTTTCTTTGTTGATATTCATTTTTTCCTCGTGTAGTGTTTTCCTTAAGATGCTTTGCAATGCTGGTTTTCTGGCTGCAAGTTCTTTTAGCTTTTGTTTATCACGAAATGTTTTTATTTCGTTGTCTTACCTGAAGCTTAATTTTGCTGAATACAGATTTCTTGGTTGGCATCCATTGTTTTTAAGTGTTTGAAATACGTTGTTCCAGGATCTTCTCACTTTCAGCGTCTGTGATGAAAAATCTGTTGTTAACATTTTTGGTTTACCCCTGATTGTAATCTGCCTCCTTTCTCTTGTAGCTTTTAATATTTTCTCTTTGTTCTGTATATTGGATATCTTCATAACAATGTGTCTTGGCATTGGTCTACTGTGATTTTGTGTGCTCGGTGTCCTGTAAGCATCTACAATTTTTTTTATCCCTTTCCATTTTTATTTCTGGAAAGTTTTCTGTAATTATTTCATACAGCAGGTTACTCATTCCCTTGGTTTGAATCTCTGTACCTTCCTCTATCCAGATGACTCATTAGTTTTTTTTTTTTTTCTTATGTTATCCCATATCTCTTGGATGTTTTTCTCATGACTTTTTACCAGCATTTCTTTGTTGGCTAGACTTTTTTCAAGATGATATATTTTGTCTTCATTATCTGACATTCTGTCTTCTACTTGCTCCACTCTGTTAGTGATACTCTCAATTGAGTTTTTAATTTGTTTTATCATTTCCTTCATTTCTAGAATTATTGTTTGATTTTTTTTATAATCTCTATCTCCTAATTAAGATGCTTAATTTCTTTTTATATCTGTTTATGTAATTCATTTTCAATGTGTTCTTTCACTGTTTGGTTTTGATGTCTCGTATCCTCTTTAAGGTTCCATTCCATCTGTCTAAGGTATTTCTTGAGTTCTTTATATGACCATTTTTCTGATGACTCTAGGTCCTTCTGAATATTTAGGCTGTCCATCATTGTTTGTACTCCTTTTCTTCCTTGCTTTTTTATGCTGCTCATGTTACTTCTTGTTTTGTTTGACTGCTGAGTTACTGCTTACTCTTATAAATTTATTTGATGCTTGGGAGGAAAGATATTAGAAGGGAAGGGAAGAAGTCACTAAAGAGAATGAGAGTAGACAGGTAGAATTCAAGGAAGGGAGAATAAGAAAATTGAAAAGAAATGAAAAGACAAAAGAAAAAAATAGAAAATAAAGAAAGAAAAAAAATTTAAATAATAATTATAATTAAAAAATGAAAATTAAAATTTAAAATAATATTAATAATAATAATGATAAAATAATAAATAAAAAAATAAAAACATTACAAAAGTTAAAGAACAACAACAACAAAAATGAAAATGAAAGAAATATAAAAAATATAATTTAAAAAAATAATAATAATACATGCAGTCATAGAGTTCAATTAACTTCTCTTTCAGTATGTGGAGCTGTGTGCACTGGGCCAAGCTCCTCCTCTGAATAAGTGGGAACCAATCACTGTGCAGCAGCTCTTCCTCCCAAACTTGGCGGATCTCCAATCCTGAGTGCCTAGGGCCTTCTCTTGTGCTTCCTCAAGCCATGCCCTGATCACCTGTGACGCTCACCACAATAGTGGTTACAAGCCAGAACTCTACTCCTGGCAGCCCTGTTTTCCTGAACGCCTGTGCACACTCTCCCTGTTTGCCTCCCTCAGACCCTAAGTTTGTAGAGCTTGGGGCTGAGGACCCCCAGCGAATTTTCTTGCCCTCTGGGAGCCACACCACCGGTACGTGGTGTAAGAGACCTCAATTGTCAGCACTTGTGGGATCAGGAGCCCGGAATTCCACGCCGCTAGTCCCGAGCCAATCCAGATTCCCTAGGTCTGGCTATCGCGCTCACGGGAGAGCTGGAAGAGGCCCTTACGGCAGAGCTGGGAGGGGCCCTTAAGGTTTCCCCGCTGTGTTGAGAGAGATGGCTAGGGGATTACACACCTGTCACGCTGGTTTCAATGAAGTTATCTCCTCTGCCCGTGACATCATTTCTATGCTATGGTGGTATCCCATGCAAATGGTGACCGTTTGTTCCCTTTGCAAGGTAACCAACGCAACGGGTGGGTCCTGAGTGTCTCTCCCAAGCGCCGTTTCAATCCTGTGGCCACTGCCTTTGAAGGCTTGGTTGGCTTTTACCTCTGAAAGTTCAGAAGGGCCGAACAGTTATTTCAGAGGGATCTTAGTGCTGAGTCACGAGAACCAGGCAAACCGGAGGTTGAATGCAGCCGATCCAGGCTCGGTGTGTGTTCTGAGGGGCCCAGAATGTTCGCACCAGATCCACATTAGGTCAACATTGCCTAGTGATTCTGAGCAAACAGCATTTAGACAGTTTACGACTCCCGATGCCCGCGCAGCTGAAGAGGTCAGAGACTTGATTTTTCCATGCCTGCCTTCATGATGGATTTCCTGTATTGCTACTTTTTTATATCTGTGCATGTGAGTGTGTATGTATGAGAGTGTGTATATATATATATATATATATATATATATATATATATATACACTCTCCAGATTTTTTAAAATATGAAATATATGTGTCTTATTATACACTCCCTAAATTCATTCATATTCATATATGTGTATTTATAATCAACTTTCCACAAGATTATTCTCAGAAATAATCATCCACCTGAAATACATATTTGTTTTCTAGTACTGAAAACTAAATTCAGTGAAAGGTGCAAACAAAACCTAATATTTCTACAGTTACTGAGCTAGTTTAACATCAATGCAAGTATATTCTTAGGGGACATGATGTGTATTTTGATTTTCATTTTTATTCAACACTTATACGTTACGATGTCTTCAGTTTATGCACATCATAGGATATATATTTCATTCAAAAGTTAGAAAATTTATAGGCATTTGTTTCACGATCAATCACTTTCTGATTCAGAACACATGATTCTTCTATGTTTCTTGACTGGTCTTTTCATGAGACTTCTTTCCAAACACATTATTTTCGTTTAACATCATCACTTATAAAGCAAAACTCAAACACACTTCATGATAAACCATAATCCTAATATTACCATTAGATATATAACTGGTTGAAATGAATGATTATATATCAATATAAGATTTCTTATATATTTTCAGATTTCAATTCAATCCATTATTTAAAGTGGAACCAGATACATTATTTATTCATATTATCGTCTATTCATGCATTATCTCTATATTCATAGACACAGGGTACACCTCTTTGTACCCCTAATACTAATGTATATGTCTTCAAAATATTGCTCCCAGACATGGTGAAAGAAATACTCATGTTACCTGATCTACATATACATTTTACCACCGAAATATTCTGAACAAAAAAAAATGTAAAGGTCACACTTATGATTGTACCAAAGCCTAAAAGGAAAGTGAACATGGATAAGTAATAACATCCGTGTCCAGGTTGCCTAATGCTCTCAAATGTCAATCCCATTGGTGACAACATATTTGTTTTTTCCTATGATTATATATTCAAACTCAACCCTGTTGAAAATGTCTAATCCTATCACTCATTTATACTTTGCCTGATTTCGTTATGTCTCTATTGATACCTGCTTTTCTACATAATTTCCCCAGTTCATCATTGTGAAAGACTCTTCACATGTACTGACATTTACATTCACTCTCTAAACGAAACCCTATTGCTAAAGAAGCTTTTTATTCCAAATCATATTCTCACTCTTCTTCCTAAACCTACCGACTATCTTTCTAATCCTACCGACTATCCCTTTTTAACTGGATGTTCTCTTCTACATTCAATCATCCAAGGTACAAGGTCCTATGCCATTGTATATCGATTTAACTGAGACAATTGTACAGAACGTAATTCAACACTATGCATCCCAATCAAGGGCCCAATGCCCTTCTGGGCTTCAAATCTTTCTTAGATTTCCGTTTTCATACATATATTTCACTTATATATTCTTATAAATATCACAGGTACCCAATCCCTTTATTCATCCTGCAGAATGATTCCTAACCCAAATCAAACATATAATGAACCCTAACCATACACTAACTTTACCGAAGAGCAGGGACAGAGTTGGTTTTAAAATACAGGAATGTAGGGTATCTTCACCTGCTGAGAACCTCAAATGTTCATGCAGAAATGATCCCTGGTGAAGATGAAGGCAGCTATGAAATACCTCAGAAAGCAAAAGTCATCTTCCATGGCAGTCATCCTGGTCGGGTTGAAGGGTTGTGTCTGAATCACTCTCTCTTCTTAATGTATACAAGATGGACCAAACCAGTTCTGTGTGGAGAGCTGTTCCGGGGTGCTTATGATTGATATAACATTCTAACTTGTGAAAGTGTTACAGGAAAACAGGGGCAGCCTCCACCTAATGGGACTTTTGGAAGCAACTGTTAGGGCAAAGTGGTTGCCAAGGCAGTGATGTAATTCAGATCCTGAAGGAAGTGACCTCACCTCACTTCCTTGGTGATGAAACTCTCTGAACTTGGGATCCAGGAAGCCAGGAACCCAGACACAGTCCCTGTCCCAGTCCCAGTGGTCTCATATGTTTGGATTTACCAAGGACAGAGTCAGTCTTTCTTTGAACCTACAGATGTGAGGATGGCCAAATGCCAGGAAACCTTTGAAGAGGGGCTTTTCCTCAGAAAGCAGGTAGTGTCTCACCACTGGCTCTTGACAACTTCACAGAGTTGGCCAAGCAGACCAGAACTGAGACAGGAGAGGTCATTTTGGGGAAACATAGTATGGCCCACCAGTCAGAGGACACTCCGGAGAGTCACAGACCTACTTGGGGGAAGGAGGTGCCTTTGTGGGTGTGGGTGTGATTTTGTGGTTTTGTCTCAAGTTCTCAGAATAGGTGGGAAAGGCAGTTTGTTTGGTTTGGAGTGGACTACTTTTAGTAAGTCCTTTGACAAGGCGAGTGTCTGTGTATCCCACTGTGTTCATGATTGTAGACATTAGAAGAGAGAAGGCATCAATGGATGTTTCCTGTCTACTAGAAAGCTTGCCAGCATTCATTGTGCCCAATATATGAGTGGAATCAGGCTTGCCTTATGGATGGGCAACACCTACTAGCTTCATAATTTCCTGTTTTCTCCTTCAATTCTGGCAACACTCCAGAATAGTATCATGGTTTTGTGTCCAAGATATGTACCACCTCCAATATCTGTGACATGGCAATGTACTAGATAGTTGAAGGGAATGGCTAGCATCTCAGAAATCTCAGATATCAGTTGACCAGGAAAGTCTCAGTGGAGAAACCCTGCTTTGGTCCTTTTGCTTACCTATTGTTCTGTTGCCCTGAATGTCAGGAAGAACTTTGCCTCAAGCCACCACTTTGTGAAGCCTGAAGAAAACAGTTTTCAAATGCAAATGAATGGGCATCACGTGTGGATCCATGCTTAATTGCTTTGAAAAGGGATATGTCTGAATCAGTCTCTTGGCCCTGTGTGAGGCTGAGGCTTAGATTCTCAGCACCTGATGGATCTAAAGATACATCCCATGCATGCATCGAAAACCAAAATGGCAAAAAGATCAGATATTGTTGATTAACTCTCTTGCCTTCCTCTGGTAGGTTCCTGACATCCATCAAGTGAGAACAGGGATCCTTTGGGTCAAATGAGTTCTTCAAAACCCAGCACAGGCTAGCCCATAGGTGCTTGTTTTTCTCATGACTCCAATTCACTTAAAGAATCTAAACCTCAAAGTCAGTAGGCCTCAAGTTGGAGAAGCTAAGCAGTATTAAAGGAAGGCCTATTTGATCACTCCTGGTTTACAGGAAGGGTGTCCATGCCACACTGACTTTAGGCAAATGAGGTGCAGGAAGCTTATTTTGGACACTGACGTGGGCTGCTCCCCTCATGGAAACCTCCAGCCACAGGTTATGATGAGTGTATATATGGAAGAAGATTTGGGCCATGTGGGAGTGTTTGGGATTTAATTGTGGACATTTGAATGGTGGTTTGAAGAGATGACTGGGTCCACGTGGGCTTGCACCCTGGTGTGATTCCCCTTAGAGACTGAGTTGTGGTACTGATCTCAGAGAAGTATTGCCATGAATTGTGTTGGGATTTTAGATGGCCATGCATGAGAGTTGCCCTTGGAAAGACATCTAGGCCCAAGTTGACTTTCCACAGATCACAGGGAATCTCAGCCAGGATATCACATGATTTTATTCTTAAAGACTTGGCAGCCATTTTTGAGAGTCAAAACACACATGGACCTCACATTGTAGACCTCAATGGGCCTGGCTTAATCTGACATTTTGGCCACTCTTTGGGAAGCCTTGCCTGTGAGAATTCTCCAGAGTTTTCATTAAAATGAACTTACTCACCATTTAATGGTTCCTGAATAAATTGAAACCCACAGTGCCTCCAACTTCTTCCTTGAAAATTGGCTAGATAAATACCATAAAAATTTTTGAAATTCCCATGACTGGGTGGCACTGGAGAACATTTGGATGTCCTGTTGCTGATCATGAGTATGTAAGACAGTGCCTTGATTGACTTGGTTTTATGAAAATGGTGTAGAACAGAGATGCCAGTGAGTTGGATCCTGTTGAGTAGTTGTCCTAGAGCAGTGGTTGGCAGGTGTGTGATAAAACATCTGTGTTGGGCCATGTGGATCTGCCATTGTCTTGCAAATGGATTGTGACTGACATTTTGAAGCCAGTAGACTCTTATATGTAAAAGCATATTGTTATATGGAGAGGTTTCAGGGCAATGTTCAGAATCAGGTTGCTATGGTCAATGGGGCAAGCAATGTGGGATAGAAGCCTGGTTGGTGCATTCTCCTGCAGAACCCGACCCACCACAATTGACAGAACTCACTTCAGCACTGTGTCCCTGTTGAACTCCTTGTATTTCATGAAGCAAATTCCAAAATCCCAGTGCAGCAGCAAGAAACACCACGAATAGTGGAGGATGACCAAATGGATTTACAGTCCACACGGGGAGACACTTAGACCCCAGTGGCCACAAGTTACATACAAATAGAAAATTCAGCACTGATGCCTCATGTTCATTGGAAAATAAGAAACAATGTCATTCATGTCACATAGATGAAGACCCAGCTTTGATGGTCTCACTCCAAATGAAGCTAATGCTCCTGACAACAGCATATATTTCATTGCCCAACCTTAGAGGCAGTTTCTCCAGATGTCAGGCTGGCAGAACGTCATGTTTGTGGAGTGTTTACCCTGTCCCTTACTTTTGGAAACTCCTCTACCACCTCCAAATTGTGAACTCCTGAGCATTTTCCATTCCACATATGTATTCACAGATTTTCTAACTCCTCTCCTCTAATTGTGTCTTATGTGGGGCGAAGGTAATGTCAAGGCATTGTTATGAATGAGAGTGGGAAGTTTTTTGTGTAGCACATATTTGCATATACATTGGATACATTTTCAAATTTTCCTATCGAAATACTGAATCCCTGACACTAACACATACCCTAATAGACTTTGACTTCTAATCCTAATATTATGGAGAAAAATAACCCAAACAGAATAGAAATACAAGAGGTTCACAGGAGGCATGGTGTATAGTTGGACTTGCCTTTCGTATGATAAATGGTAGGTGTTATAAATCTAGCGAATTTTAATTGAAATAGTCCTCCATGTGTTTTAAAAGTTAACAAATATGTGAATAACTGTCTCCCTTTCTCTGTAGCCTATTCATCACATGTATTTTTATATGCACATATCGAATTCTACCTGGTATAACTCGTACATTTTGTGAGGTGGCTGGCTTGGCAGATACAAATTGTGAGAAGAGATCACTCCTACTAAATGCTGCTGGAACCGAAAATTCAAGATACAGGTGAGCTTCTTAGTTGAACGACATAAATCCATGTTCATTAAAATGAATATTTTTGGATCTGTGGATGATATATATTTCATGGTGAATTTCGATTGGCATACATAATGCTACTTTTTTAATGTCTCTGTGTGTATGTATATATATACATATATATATATATATTTTTTTCACTCTGCAGATTTTTCAAAATATGAAGTATATTTTTCTTATTATACACTCCCTAAATTCATTCATATTCATGTATGTGGATTTATAATCAACTTTTCAAAAGATTTTTCTCAGAAATATTCATCCACCTGAAATACTTATTTGTTTCCTAGTACTGAAAACTAACTTCAGGGGATCATATGATGGCTGCGAAGGGAGTGCATCATCCCCATATACCGCATCACTGTGCGGGAGAATGACGAGTTAGAATGGCTAAAACCTATCTTGTTAGGAATTTCCAGCAAAATTGTGGTTCTCCAAAACCTAGTGTACTAATTTCCATCTCACGAGGATCAGCTACGGGAACTCAAACGCGAGTGATTTGTCCTCACAGAAGGTCATGTGGCTTATTCAGGAAATCGCTCCGTGGCTAGAGTCTGTGGTGCGTGCTGGGAAACGACGAGATAGCAACGCAAATATACAGTGGTGCAGATACTGTGGGCTCCTGCCAGGTATGCAATCACTGTGCTCAGTGCTGAATTCTGGGTTTGAGACGGGGAAGCATGCAGTCCAACTCGTTTCTCCGCACCAGTCAGACCACAGAGGAATCCAGCGGCCACCATCTTGGAGAGGTGACGTCACCATCCCTGTTTTCGACTGATTGCAGCTTATTCAGCTATAGAACCGGTAATTTCAGGATGCCATTCACCTTTGTCTTGCAGACAAATTACTCAGGCTCAGTGCTAGAGAACCCGCAGAAACTGCGTCTTGGAGCCTGCTTCTATTAGAACATACACCGAGCCCAGAGCGGCCGAATTCCGCCTCCCAGAACTGATCTGGCCCTGGGCTAAAGAACCTGCGGAAACTGCTTCTCGGTCCGGGTCTTGCTGAATACTGTGGAGGTAAATATCAACCGAGCCTTCATAGGGAGTGCAACAGGATTGAGACGGGGCTTGTGAGTGCCGGTCAGAACTCACCCATTGCTTTAGTCACCCAGCAAAGGGAACAAAATGCTGCCTTTTGCATGGGATACCAACATGGCAGAGATCTGATGTCATCAGAAAGCAGCAGAGGAGATAACTTCATTGATACCATCGGTGACAGAAACAGTTGGTCTCCTGGTAAAGAAAGTGAGTCACAAACACCCGGGTCTCTCTCACTTTGTCATCAAGCCAGAGGGGCAGAGCAGAGCCGCCGCCCACGCCCGGAACAGGCCCAGCGACACACCTGCATGGTAGTCACGTCACCCCAATTGGAATAGAGGCAGAGCAGAGCCGCCGCCCTTGCCCAGAACAGGCCCAGTGACCCGCAGGCATTGTAGTCAAATCACCCGAATTGGAATAGTTGCAGAGCAGAGCCTTCTCCCTCACCTAGTACAATCCCAGTGGCCCACCGGCATGGTAGTCAGGTCACCCCAATATTAGTAGGGGCAGAGCAGAGCCTTCGCCCGCACCCAGAACAGGCCCAACAACCTGCCGGCATGGTAGTCACGACCCCCCAAATGGAGTAGTGGCAGAGCAGAGCCATCACCCGCACCCGCAAGGTAGGCACACCTGCACCTGACTGGCAGAAGAGGCCCATCGCCCTGCCGGAGCGGCAGACACTTCACCCCATTTGGAATAGGAGCAGAGCAGATCCGTTGCCCGTGCCCGCAAGGTAGGCAGACCTGCGACAAACTGGCGGAACAGGCCCAGCAACACACCTGCATGGTAGTCACGTCACCCCAATTGGAGTAGGGGCAGAGCAGAGCCGCCGCCAGCACCTACAAGGTAGGCAGACCTGCGACTGATCGGCAGAACACCCCAGGGGTCCACGGGCCTGGTAGACACGTGACACCAATTGGAGGAGGGGCAGAGCAGAGCCGCCTCCCGCGCCTGCATGGTAGGCAGACCTGCAACCGATCAGGAAAACAAGCCCAGCGGCCCATCAGCAAGGTAGTTAGATCACCCTAATTGGAGGAGCAGCACAGCCCCCCTGCGCCCATGCAAGGGAGACTTTGCAACTATACAAGAGCAATATAAATATATAGGAGGAAAATTTCAAAATCACAACAGTTTCACCAAGCAGAAAGAAAAGCGAGCAGTATGATAAGACAAGGAAAAAAGGACCACAAGCAATGCAGGTCAGCACAACTTTAGAAGAGGTAATAGCTGCAGTAAATGGAATGTCAGATAAAGAACTCAGGATATACATGCTTCAGATGATCTGGAGTCTCAAGGAAGACATTAGACAGCAAAATCAGACAATGAAAAATTACTTCGACAATGAATTACATAAACAAATCCAAGAAGCAAAAGATCAGCTATACAGGGAGATAGAGGTTGTAAAAAATAACAAACAGAAATCCTAGAAATGCAGAAAGCAATAAACCAACTTAAAAACTCAATTGAGAATACTACCAGCAGAGTAGAACACTTAGAAGATAGAACATCAGACAATGAAGACAAAGTATTCCAACTTGAAAAGAACATAGACAGCTCAGCAAGACTGTTAAGAAACCATCAACAGAATATCCAAGAAATACGGGATCACATAAAGAGACCAAACTTAAGAGTCATTGGAATACAGGAAGGTATAGAGGTCCAAACCAAAGCAATGAGCAATGTATTCAATGAAATAATACGAGAAAACTTCCCAGACTTGAAGAATCAGACTGACTCCCAAGTCCTAGAAGCCTACAGGACGCCGAATGTGCAAAATCATAAGAGATCCACACCTAGACACATTATAATGAAGATGCCCAACGTACACAATAAGGAGAGAATTTTAAATGCTACAAGAGAAAAAAAAAGCAGATTACATTTAGGGGTAAACCAATCAGGATAACAGCTGATCTTTCAACACAGACTCTGAAAGCTAGAAGATCCTGGATTAACATTTTTCAAACACTGAAAGAAAATGGATTCCAACCAAGAATTGTGTATCCAGTGAAATTAAGCATCAGGATGGAAGATAAAATCATAACCTTCTATGTTAAAAAAAAAGTTAAAATAAATTGTAGCTAGAAAACCATCTCTTCAAAACATCATCGGCAAAATATTACAGGAAGAGGAAATGGAAAATAACAATAAAAACCAACAGTGGGAGGTAGTACAGTAAAAGGGGGAAATAATCAATGTAGAAAACAATCCATGTTTAATAACATAAATAAACAAATAGGGCTGGAAGAACAACCATTATCTCAATAATAACCGTAAATGTTAATGGCTTAAACTCACCAATTAAGAGACACAGGCTAGTAGAATGGATCACAACACAAGACCCAATAATATGCTGCCTACAGGAGACGCATTTGATAGGAAAAGACATACATAGACTGAAGGTGAAAGGTTGGGAAAAATCATATCACTTATATGGACTTCGGAAACAAGCAGGAGTGTCCATACTCATATCAAATAAAATAGATTTCAAGCCAAAGTTAATCAAAAGGGATAAAGAGGGACACTACATACTGCTCAAGAGAACCATACACCAGCAAGACATAACCATTATAAATATATATATGCCCCAAACAATGGTGCAGCTATGTCCATCAAACAAACTTTTCTCAAGATCAAGAGTCTAATAGACCACCATACAATAATCATGGGAGACTTCAACACACCTCTCTCACCACTGGACAGGTCTTCCAAACAAAAGTTGAAATAGAAAACTATAGAACTCAATAACACAATTAATAACCTAGACTTAATTGACATATATCGAATATACTCCTCAACATCAAGCAGTTACATTTTTCCTCAGCAGCACATGGATCCTTCTCAAAAATAGATCATATATTATGTCACAGGGCAATTCTTAGACAATATAAAGAAGTAGAGATAATACCATGCATCTTATCTGATCATAATCTAATATAAACTAAAAATCAATGATAAACGAAGGAAGGAAAAATCATGCATCACTTGGAGAATGAACAATAGGTTACTGAATGATCAATGGGTTATAGAAGACATCAAGGAGGAAATTAAAAAATTCTTAGAGATAAATGAAAACACAGGCACAACATATCAGAATCTATGGGACACACTGAAATCCGTTCTAAGAGGAAAATTCATTGCTTGGATTTCATTCCTTAAAAAAAGAAAAAAAAAACAAAACAAATAAATGATGTCATACTTCATCTCAGAATCCTAGAAAAAGAAGAGGAAAACAACAGCAAAATAAGTAGAAGGTAAGATTTAATTAAAATCAAAGCTGAAATTAATGAAATCGAAACAAAAGAAACAATTGAAAAAATTGAGAAAACTAAAAGTTGGTTCTTTGAAAAAATAAATAAAATCGACAGACCCTTAGCCATGCTAATGAAGAGAAGAAGAGAGAAAACTCAAATTACTAGCATACGGGATGAAAAGGGCAACATCACATGTTAAGGTATATAAACAAGTCAGGATGGCACCTGGTATTTTGCCAGAGAAATGTTAGGGTCTGTAAACAAGTCTGGATGGCGCCTGGAAAAATGCCATAGAGAGTGGTTTGTGAAGTAACAAAAGCAAGCCATTAAGTGTGGAGATTCCTTATTGGTTCACTGCTGGATCTATTTTATGCTAATTAGATAAGCTATATAAAATGTATAAATATCGCTCAGATGCTACAATAAACGGCTTCCATTCCTGCTGTATCAATCTACACAAGTTATTTGTCACCCCCTGGCAATCACAGCAGATATTTCTGAAATACAGAAGATAATCAGAAATTAATTTGATTCGTTATACTCCAATATAATAGAAGATAGTGAAAGCATCAAAAAATTTCTTAAGTCATATGATCTGTCCAGATTGAGTCAGGAGGATATAGACAACCTAAACAGACCAGTATCAATTGAGGAAATAGAAGAAACCATCCAAAGATTACCAACTAAGGAAAGACCAGGACAGTATGGGTATACAGCAGAGTTTTACAAACCCTTTAAATATGAACTAATACCAATACTTTTCAAGCTATTTCAGGAAATTGAAAAAGAGGGAGATCTTCCAAATTCATTCTACCAGGCCAATATCACCCTGATTTCTACACCAGACATAAACACTTCAAACAAAGAAAACTACAGACCAATATCCCTAAGGAATCTAAATGCAAAAATCCCTAATTAAATTCTGGTGAATCAGATACAAAAACATATTAAAAAAATTGTGCACCATGATCAAGTAGGATTCATCCATGGAATGCAAGGCTTGTTCAATATACGAAAATCAATAAATGTTATTCACCACATCAATAGACTTAAAAATAAGAACCATATGATCATCTCGATAGATGCACAAAAAGCATTCGACAAAGTACAGCATCCCTTTATCTTCAAAACTCTAGAAAAACTAGGAATAACAGGATCATACCTCAATATTGTAAAAGCAATCTATGCTAATCCTCAAGCTAGAATCATTCTGAATCTAGAAAAATTGAAGGCATTCCCTCTAAAATCTGAAACAAGAATGGGATGCCCTCTCTCACTACTTCTGTTCAATACAGTTCTCGAAACACTGGCCAGAGCAATTAGACAGACGGAAGAAATTAAAGGCATAAAAATAGGAAAAGAACAACTTAAATTATTACTATTGCAGATGACATGATTCTATACCTAGCAGACCCAAAAGGGTCTACAAAGAAACTAATAGAGCTAATAAATGAATGCAGCAAAGTGGCAGGATATAAAATCAACACGCATAAATCAAAGGCATTCCTCTATATCAGGGACAAATCCTCTGAAATGGAAATGAGAACAACCACTCCATTCACAATATCCTAAAAAAAAAAAAAGATGGGAATCAACCTAACAAAAGAGGGGAAAGTCTCATACAATGAAAACTACACAACCCTAAAGAGAGAAATATAAGAAGATCTTAGAAGATGTAAAAATATACCCTGTTCATGGAAAGGCAGAACTAACATCATCAAAATGGTGATATTACCAAAATTTCTCTATAGGTTCAATGCAATGCCAATCAAATCCCAAAGGCATTTCTTGTAGAAATAAAGAAAGCAATCATGAAATACATATGGAAAAATAAAAGTTCCAGAATAGCAAAAACAATGCTAGGCAGGAAGTGTGAATCAGGCGGTAGAGCGATACCAGACTTCACACTATACTACAGAGCAATAGTAACAACAATAGCATGGTACTGGTACCAAAACAGGCTTGTGGACCAATGGTACTGAATAGAGGACACAGAAACCAATCCACAAAACTACAACTATCTTATATTTGATAAAGGGGCTAAAAGCATGCAATGGAGGAAGGATAGCATCTTCAACAAATGGTGTTGGGAAAACTGGAAATCCATATGTAACAAATTGAAACTGAATCCCTTTCTCTTGCCATGCACAAAAGTTAACTCAAAATGGATCAAGGAGCTTGATATCAAATCAGAGACACAGTGTCTGATAGAAGAAACATTTGCTTACGATGTACATACTGTGGGGTCGGGCTCCAAATTCCACAATAGGACACCCATAGCACAAGAGTTAATAACTAGAATCAACAAATGGGACTTACTCAAACTAAAAAGTTTTTTCTCAGCAAAAGAAACAATAAGAGAGGTAAATAGGGAGCCTACATCCTGGGAAGAAATCTTTACTCCTCACACTTCAGATAGAGCCCTAATATCCAGAGTATACAAAAAACTCAAAAAATTAGACAATAAGATAACAAAGAACCCAATCAACAAATGGGCTGAGGACCTCAACAGACACTTATCAGATGAGGACTTACAATCAATCAACAAGTACATGAAAAAATGCTCACCATCTCCAGCAGTCAGAGAAATGCAAATCGAAACCACCCTAAGATACCATCTCACTCCAGTAAGATTGGCAGCCATTATGAAGTCAAACAACAAGTTCTGGCAATGATGTGGGGAAACAGGTACACTTCTACATTGCTGGTGGGACTGCAAATTGGTGCAGCCAATTTGGAAAGCAGTATGAAAATTTCTTGGAAAGCTGGGAATGGAACCACCATTTGACCCAGCTATTCCCCTACTCAGTCTATTCACTAAAGACCTAAAAACAGCATGCTACAGGGACACTGCTACATTGATGTTCATAGCAGAACAATTCACAACAGCAAGACTGTGAAACCAACTTAGATAACCTTCAATGAAAGAATGGATAAAATACTGTGGCATTTATACACAATGGAGTATTACTCTGCATTGAAAAATAAAAAAAATCATAGAATTTGGAGGGAAATGGATGGCATTAGAGCAGATTATGCTAAGTGAAGCTAACCAATCCTTAAAAAACAAATGCCAAATGTCATCTTTGATATAAGGAGAGTAACTAAGAACAGAGGAGAGACGAAGAGCATGACAAGATGATTAACATTAAAGCGGGATGAGAGGTGGAAAGGAAAGGGAGAGAGAAGGAAAATTGCATGGAATTGGAAGGAGACCCTCAGGGTTATACAAAATTACATACAAGAGAAAGTGAGGGGAAAGAGAAAAATAATACAAGGGGGACAAATTTATTACAGTAGAGGGGGTAGAGAGAGAAGAGGGGAGGGGCGGGGAGGGGAGGGGGGATAGTAGAGGATAGGAAAGGCAGCAGAATTCAATAGACACTAGTATGGCAATATGTGAATCAATAGATGTGTAACTGATGTGATTCTGTAATCTGTACACGGGGTAAAAATGGGAGTTTATAGCGCACTTGAATCAAAGTGTGAAATATGTTATAACAACAACTATGTAATGTTTTGAACAACCATAAATAAAAATGAAATAAAACTAACTACGGTGAATAATGCATGCAATCCTAATATTTCTACAGTAACTGACCCAGTTTAACATCAATGCAAGTAGATTCCTATGGGACATGATGTGTACTTTGACCTTCATTTTTATTCAACACTGGTACATTACTATTTCATCAGTTTATGCACATCACAGGATATATATTTCATCCACAATTTAGGAAAGTTATAGGCATTTGTTTCACTTTCAATCAATTCCAGCTTCAGAACACATGGATTCCTCCATATTTCTTGACTGGTCTTTTCATGAGATTTCTTTCCAAACACATTATTTTCGATTTCCATAAACACTTTTGAAACAAAACTCACACACACTTCATAATAAACAATAACCCTAAGATTACCATTATATATGTAACTGGTTGGAGTGAATGATTGTATGTCAATATATGATTTCCTATATATTTTAAGATATCAATTCAATCCATTATTTAAAGAGAAAAAAGTTATATTATTTATTCACACTATGGTCTATTCATGCATTATCTCTATATTCATTGACACAGGGTACACCACTTGGTAGCCACAATACTAATTTATGTGTCCTCAAATATTGCTCCCAGAAATGGTGGAAGAAATACACACATCATATGATCTACATATATATTTGATCACAATAATTTTCTGGGCACAAAATGCAAAGGTCACACTTATGATTGTACCAAATCCTAAATTGAAAGTGAACATGGCTTACTAAAAACATCCATGTCCAGGTTGCCTAATGCTTTCAAATGTCATTCCTATTGGTGACTACATATTTGTTTCTTCCTAAGATTATGTATTCAATCTCAACCCTGTTGAAAATGTCTAATCCTATCACTCACTATATAATTGCCTCATTTCGTAATGTCTCTATTGATATTTTCCTTCCTACATATTTTCCCCAGTTAATCATTGTGACTGACTCTTCACATGTGCTGACATTTATATTCACTCTATAACCGAAACCCTAATGCTACAGAACTTTTTGTCCAATTTTTATACTCACTCATTTTTTATAAACCTACCGACTATCTTCCTAATCCCACCGACTATCTCAATTTGAGTGGATGTTCTCTTCTAAAATCAAACATCCAAGGTATAAGGTCCTATGCCATTGATTATCAATTTATCTGAGACATCTGTGTAGAACGTAATTAAAAGCTAAGTATCCCAATCAAGGGCCTAATGCCCTTCTGGGCTTCAAATCTTACCAACATTTCTGTTTTCATACTTATATTTCACCTCTATAATCTTATAAATATCACAGGTTCCCAATACTATTAATCATCCTGCAGAAGGATTCGTAATCCAAATCAAACATGTTAATAACCCCAACCATACACTCTTCCCTCAACCTAACTTTACAGAAGAGCAGGGACAGAGTTCGTCTTACAATACAGGAATGTAGGGGATCTGCCTCCTGCTGAGAACCTCAAAGGTCCATGCAGGTTTGATCCCTGGAGAAGATTAGGCAGCTATGAAGGACCTGAGAGAGAAAAAGTTATCTTCCATCTCAAACAACCTTTCCAAGATGAAGGGTTTTGTCTGAATAAGCCTCTCTCTTCTTAATGTAGAGAAGATGGACCATACCAGGCATGTGTGGAGAGCTGTTCCTGGGTGCCTATGGTTGATATACCATTCTAACTTTTGAAAGTGTCACAGGAAGTAAGGGCTGCCTCCATCTCATAGTACTATTGGAAGCAACTGTTAGGACAAAGTGGTTGCCAAGGCAGTGACCTCATTAAATTCCTGAAGAGATTAATCTCACCTCACTTCCTTGGTGATGAAACTCTCTGAACTTGGGATCCGGGAAGCCAGGCACGCAGAGCCAGTCCCATTCCCAGTCCCAGTGGTCTCACTTGTTTGGATTTAACAAGGACAGAGTCAGTCTTTCTGAGTACCTACTGATGTGAGGATGGACAAATGTCAGGAAAGCTCTGAAGAGAGGCCTTTCCTGAGAAAGCAGGTAGTGGCTCACAGCTGGCTAGTGACAACTTCACAGATTGGGACAATGAGACCATATCTGACACAGGACAGGCGATTTCATCAGAACATAGTATGGCCCACCAGTCAGAGGACACTCCTGATAGTCACAGACCTACTTGGGGGAAGGAGCTGCCTTTGTGTGTGTGGGTGTAGGTTTGAGGTTTTGTCTCATGTTCTGAGAATAGGTAGGAAAGGCAGTTTATTTGTTTTGGAGTGAACTGTTTCTGGTAAGTCGTTTGACAAGGCCAGTGTCTCTATGTCTGTGTATCCCACTGTGTCCGGGGTTTTAGACATTAGAAAAGAGAATGAATCATTGTATGTGTCCTGACTAGTAGAAAGCTTCCCAAGATTCATCTTGCCCAATTTATGAATGGACTGTGGCTTGACTTATGCGTGGGCAACTCCTACAATCTTGCTAAGTTCCTGTTTTCTTCCTGAATCCTGGCCAATTTCCCAGAATAGGCTCATTTTTTTGTGTCCAAAATATGTACCACCTCCAAGCTCTGAGACTTGGCCATGTACTGGATAGCTGAAGGGAATGGGAGCATCTCAGAAAACTCAGATATGAGTGTGACCAGAAAATTCTAATGGAGAAACCCTGCTTTGGGCCTTTTGCTTACCAATTGTTCTGTTGCCCTGAATGTCCGGAACATCTTTGCCTCAGGCCACACCTTTGTAGAGCCAAAAGAAATAGTTTTCAAACAGAAATGAAAGGGCATCACCTCTGGCTCTTTGCTTAATTGCTTTGGAAAAGGATGTGTCTGAATCAGCTTTTTGGCCCTGTGTGAGGCTGCGGCTTAGATTTTTATCACCTGATGGATCTAAAGAAAGATCCCATGTGTGCATCCAAAACCAAAATGGACAAAAGAGCATTCATTTTGGATGAAGTCTCTCACATTCCTCTGTAAGGTTCCTGACCTTCATCAAGTAGGAATAGTGATCATTTGGTTCAAATGTGTTCCTCAAAACCCTGCAGAGGATAGCCCATAAGTGCTTGATTTTTCTCATGACTTCAAATCACATAAAGACTCTAAGCCCCACAGTCAGTAGGCTTCAAATTGGAGAAGCAGTGCCATCTTAATGGCCGGCCAATTTGATCACTCCTGGTTCACTGGAAGGATGTCCAGGCCACCCTGATTTTAGGCAAATGAGGGGCAAGGGTGGTTATTTTGGACACTGTCTTGGGCCGCACCCCTCATGGAAACCTCCAGCCAGAGGTTATGATGAGTGTGTATTTAGAAAAGATGAGTGACATGTGGGAGTGTTTTGGATTTAATTGTGGATATTTGTGTGGCAGTTGGAAGACATAACTGGGTCTACCTGGGCTTGATCTTTGGTGTGATTCCCCTTAGAGACTGAGTTCAGAATCTGACCTCAGAAAAGTATTGCCATGTATTGTGTTGGGATTAAAGAGGCCATGTATGAGAGTCACCCTTGGAAACTGAGAACTAGCGCCAGAGTGGCTTTGCACAGAGAACTGGGAATCTCAGCCAAGGTATCACATGATTTCATTCGAAAGACTTGGCAGCCATATTTGAGAGTCAAAACACACATGGACCTCACATTGTAGACCTCAATGGGCCTGGCTAAATGTGACCTTTTGTCCACTCTTTGAGAAGCCTTGCCTGTGAGGGTTCTCCAGAGCTTTCATTGAAATAATCTTCCTCTCCATTTAATGGTTCCTGAATAAATTGAAACCCACAGTGCCTCCAACTTCATCCTTGAAAAATTTCTAGATAAATACCGTGAATTTTTTGAAATTCCCACGACTAGGTTGCACTAGAGAACCTTTGGATGTCCTGCTGCTGATCATGGATGTACCTGACAGTGCCTCGCTTGACTGGGTTTTATGAAAATGGTGTAGAACAGAGGTCCCAGTAAGTTGCAGCCTCCTGAGAAGTGGGCCTAGAGTTGTGGTGGGCAGGAGTGTGAAAAAACTTCTGTGTTGGAGCAATTTGGATCTTCCATTGGCTTACAAATGGCTTGTGGCTTACATGGTGCAGCCAGCAGACCCTTATAAGTAAAGGCATCTTGTTATATGGAGAGGATTCAGGGCAATGTTCAGAATCAGGTTGCTATGGACAAGGATGCAATGGGGCAAGCTTTGAGGGATAGAAGATTGGTTGGTGCATTTTTCTGCTGTCCCTGACCCACCACACGTGATAGAACTCCCTCCTGCACTGTGTCCCAGTTGAACTCCTTCTATTTTATGAAGCAAATACCAAACTACCAGTGCAGCAGGAAAAACCCCACAAAAAGTGTAGGAGGGCCAAATGGCTTCACAGTTCAACGGGGAGACACTTAGACCCCAGAGGCCACAGTTTACTTAAAAAGAAAAATATCAGCACTGCTGCCTCATGTTCATTGAAATATCAGAAACAATGTCTTCCAGGTCTCATAGATGCAGACCCAGCTTTGATGGTCTCACTACAAAGAAAGCCAAATCTCCTGAAAACAACATATATTTCAAGTGCCCTATCTCAGAGGCAGTTTCTCAAAAAGCTTTTAGGCCAGCAGAGCTCCATGTTTGTGGAGTGTTTACCCTATCCCTTGCTTTTGGAAACTCCTCTACAACCTCCAAGGTTGTGAACTCCTGAGCATTTTCCATTCCAGATATGTGTTCACTGATTTTCTAACTCTTCTCCTCTAATTTTGTCTTACTTGGGGTGAAGGTAATGTCAAGGCATTGTTCTGGATGAGAGTGGGAGGATATTTGTGCAGCATATATATGCATACAAATTGGATTCATTTTCCAATTTTCATTTTGAAATATTGAATCCCTGACACTAACCCATACCTACTAGACTCAGACAACTCATCCTAATATGATAGAGAAAAATAAGCCAAACCTATAGAAATACAAGCAGTTCATTGGAGGCATGTTGTATAGTTGGACTTGAGTTTTGCATTATATAAGGTAAAAGTTATAAATCTAGTCAATTTTTAATCGAAGAAGTTCTCCCTGAGTTTTTAAACTTAAAAAATACGAGAATTCTTGTTTCCCTTTCTCTTTAGCCTATTCACACTTGTATATTTATATGCACATATAGAATCCTACCAGGTATCACACGTACATTTTTGAGGTGGCTGATTGGCATATACAAACTGTGAGAAGAGTTCACTCCTCCTAAACGCTGTTGGAACTGAAAATTCAACCTATAGGGGAGCTTCCTAGTAGAAGAACATTATGCATAAATTCATGTTCAGTAAAATAAATATTTTTGCATCTGTGGATGATATATATTTACTGATGAATTTCGATTCGCATATATATTGCTACTATTAAATGTATGTGAGTGTTTTTTTTGTGTGTGTGTGTATAATATATCTGTACACTCTGCAGATATTTCAAAATATAAAATATATGTGTCTAATGTAAACCCTCTAAATTCATTCATGTTCATGTATGTGGATTTATAATCAACTTTTCACAAGATTATAATCAGAAATATTCATCCACCTGAAATACATAATTGTTTCCTAGTACTGAAAACTAACTTCAGTGAATGGGGCATACAAATCCTCATTATTCTACAGAAACGCACCCAGTCTAACATCAATGCAAGTAGACTCCTATGGGACATGATATGTAATTTGACGTTCATATGTATTCAACAATGGTACATTATTATTTCTTCAGTTTTTGCACATTTTAAGTTATACACTTCATCCACAAGTTCACAAATTTATAGGCATTTGTTTCAACTTTAATCACTTCTTGCTTCAGAACACAAGTATTGTCAGGGTTTCTTGACAGGTCTTTTCATGAGACTTCTTTCCAAACACATTATTTTAGATTTCCATAATCACTTTTGAAGCAAAACTCACACACTCTTCATGATAAACCAAAACACTAATATTTCCATGAGATATATAACTGGTTGGAATGAATGATTGTGTATCAATATATGATTTCCTTTAATTTTTCAGATATCAATTCAATTCATTATTTAAAGTTCAAAAAAGTTGTATTATTAAGTCACAGTATGTTCTATTCATGCTTTATCTCTATGTTCATAGACACAAGGTACACCTCTTTGTACCCCCAATTCTAATTTTAAATATTCAATATATTGCTCCCAGAAATGGTGAAAGAAATACTCATGTCACCTCATTATCACAGTAATATTCTGGACAAAAAATGGAAAGGTCACTCTTATGATTGTACCAAAGCCTAAATGGAAAGTGAACATAGATTACTAAAAACATCCATGTCCAGGTTGCCTAATGCTATCAATTGTCAATCCTGTTGGTGACTACATATTTGTTTCCATCTAATTTATATATTCAAACTCAACCCTGTTGAAAATGACTAATTCTATCACTCACTTTATACTTTGCCTGATTTTGTAATGATTCTATTGATATCTGCTTTTCTACATATTTTCCCCAGTTCACCATAGTGACTGACTCTTCATATGTACTGACATCTACATTCACTCCATAACCGAAACCCTACTGGTAAAGAACATTTGGTCCAAATCCTATACTCACTCTTCTTCCTAAAGCTATCGACTATCTTCCTAATCCTAACGATTATCACTTTTTGCCTGGATGTTCTCTTCTAAATTCAATCATCATAGGTACAAGGTCCTACTCCCTTGTATATCGAATTATCTGAGACATCTTTGCAGAACATAATTCAAAGCTAAGTATCCCAATCAAGGGGAAAACCCTTCTGGGCTTCAAATCATACCTAGATTTTTGTTTTCATACTTTTATTTCACATCTATATTCTTGTAAATATCACAGGTTCCCAATACCATTATTCATCACACAGAATGATTCATAACCCAAATCAAACCTGTTATTAACCCTAAGCGCACACTGTTCCCTCAATCTCATTTTACAGAAAAGCAGGGACAGAGTGGTTCTTACAATACAGGAAATTATGGGATCTTCCACCTGCTGAGAACCTCAAAGGTCCATGCAGAAATGATACCTGCAGAATTTGTAGGCAGGTATGAAGGACCTGAGTGAGCAAAAGTCATCTTCCATGGCAAATAACCTGGTCAGGATGAAGGGATGTGTCTGAATCAGCCTCTCTCTTTTTATTGTAGAGAAGATGGACCAAACCAGGCCTGTGTGGAGAGCTGTTCCTGGGTGCCTATGGTTGATATACCATTCTACCTTGTGAAAGTGTCACAGGAAGTAGGGGAAGCCTCCATCTCATGGGACCCTTGGAAGCAACAGTTAGGACAAAGTGGTTGCCAAGGCAGTGACCTCATTCAGTTCCAAAGAATGTGACATACCTCATTTCCTTGGTGATGGAACTCTCTGAAATTTGTATCCAAGCATTGGATTCCAAATGGCTTGTAACTGACATGGTGCTGCCAGCAGACCCTTATATGTAAAGGCATCTTGTTATATGGAGAGTTTTAAGAGGAAAATTAAGAATCAGGTTGATATGGACAAGGGGGCAATGGGGCAAGCTGTGAGAGATAGAAGCCTAGTTGGTGCATTCTCTTGCAGACCCTGACCCACCACACGTGACAGAACTCCCTCCAGCACTGTGTCCCAGTTTAGCTGCTAGTATTTCGTGAAACAAATACCAAACTCACAGTGCAGCAGCCTAAAAACCACAAAAAGTGGAGGAGGACCAAATGGCTTCACAGTCCACATGGGGAGACGGGGAGACACTTCGTCCAAGGTGGCCTCAGTTTACCTATAAAGAGAGGATTCAGCACTGCTTCATCTTGTTCATTGGAAAATAAGAAACCATGTCCTCCAGGTCACATAGATGCAGACCCAGCTTTGATGGTCTCACTACAAAGGAAGCCAAATCTCATGAAAACAACATATATTTAAAGTGCGGAAGCTCAGAGGCAGTTTCTCAAAGTTTTTAGGGCAGCAGAGTTACATGTTTGTGGAGTGTTTACCATGTCCCTTACTTTTGGAAACTCCTAAACCACCTCCAAGGTTGTGAACTCCTGAGCATTTTCCATTCCAGATATGTATTCACTGATTGTGTAACTCTTCTCCTCTAATTGTGTCTTACTTGGGGTGAAGGTAATGTCAAGGCATTGTTTTGGATGAGAGCGGGAGGATATTTGTGCAGCATATATTTACATACACATTGGATTCATTTTCCAATTTTTCATTCGAAGTACTGAATCCCTGACACTAACCCATACCTAGTAGACTCAGACTATTCATCCTAATATAATGGGGAAAATTAACCCAACACAATAGAAATACAAGCACTTCAGAGGAGACATGTTCTATAGTTGGACTTGACATTTGCATTATATAAGGTAGGAGTTATACATCTGGTCAAATTTTAATTGAAATATTCTCCATGTGTTTTTAAACTTAACAAATATGTGAATACTTGTTTCCAATTTCTGTAGCCTATTCACACATCTATATTTATATGCATATATAGAATCCTACCAGGTATCACACGTACATTTTTGTAAGGTGGATGTCTTGGCAGATACAAATTGTGAGAAGTGTTCACTCCTCCTAAATGCTGTTGGAAATGAAAATTCAACCTATAAGAGAGCGTCCTAGAAGAACAACATTATACATAAACTCATGTTCAGAAACATAAATATTTTTGCATCTGTGGATGATATATATTTACTGATGAATTTCGATTGGCATTTATATTGGTACTTTTTAATGTCTGTGAGTGTTGTGTGTGTGTGTGTGTGTGTGTGTGTGTGTGTGTGTGTATAGATATAGATATAGATATACTCTCCAAAGTTTTCCAAATATGAAATATATGTGTCTAGTATACACTCTCTAAATTCATTCATGTTCATGTATGTGGATTTATAATCAACTTTTCACAAGATTATAATCAGAAATATTCATCCACCTGAAATACATATTTGTTTCCTAGTACTGACTACTAACTTCAGTGAAGGGTGCATACAAATCCTAATTATTCTACAGTATCTGACCCAGTCTAACATCAATGCAAGTAGACTCCTATGGGACATGATATGTAATTTGTCATTCATTTGTATTCGACACTGGTACATTATTGTTTCTTCAGTTTTTGCACATCATAGGATATACATTTCATCCACAAGTTCACAAATTAATAGGCATTTGTTTCAACATTAATCACTTCTTGCTTCAGAACACATGTATTGTCAGGGTTTCTTGACTGGTCTTTTCATGAGACTTCTTTCCAAACACATTATTTTGAATTTCCATAATCATTTTGAAGCAAAACTCACACACTCTTCATGATAAACCAAAACACTAATATTTCCATTAGATATATAACTGGTTGGAATGAATGATTGTATATCAATATACAATTTCCTTTTATTTTTCAGATATCAGTTCAATTCATTATTTAAAGTTCAAGAAAGTTATATTATTTATTCACAGTATGGTCTATTTGTGGTTTTTCTCTATGTTCATAGAAACAGGGTACACCTATTTGTACCCCCAATTCTAATTTTAAATCTTCAATATATTGCTCCCAGAAATGGTGAAAGAAATACTCATGTCACCTCATTATCACAGTAATATTCTGGACAAAAAATGGAAAGGTCACACTTATGATTGTACCAAAGCCTAAATGGAAAGTGAACATGGATTTCTAAAAACATCCATGTCCAGGTTGCCTAATGCTGTCAATTGTCACTCCTATTGGTGACTACATATTTGTTTTTTCCTAATATATATTGAAACTCAACCCTGTTGAAAATGTCTAATTCTATCCCTCACTTTATACTTTGCCTGATTTTGTAATGTTTCCATTGATATCTGCTTTTCTACATATTTTCCCCAGTTCAACATAGTGTCTGACTCTTCATATGTGCTGACATTTACATTCACTCTATAACCAAAAGTCTATTGCTAAAGAACTTTTGGTCCAAATCCTATACTCACTCGTCTTCCTAAACCTACCGACTATCTTCCTAAACCTACTGAATATCCCTTTTTGACTGGATGTTCTCTTCTAAATTCAATCATCCAATGTACAAGGTCCTATGATATTGTATATCAAATTATCTGAGACATCTTTGCAGAACATAATTCAAAGCTAAGTATCCCAATCAAGGGCAAAACCCTTCTGGGCTTCAAAGCATACCTAGATTTCTTTTTTCATACTTATATTTCACCTCTATATTCTTGTAAATATTGCAGGTTCCCAATCCCATTATTCATCGCACAGAATCATTCGTCACCGAATCAAACCTGTTTTTAACCCCAAGTATACACTGTTCCCTCAATCATTTTACAGAAGAGCAGGGACAGAGGGGTTCTTACAATACAGGAAAGTTGGGGATCTTCCACCAGATGAGAACCTCAAATGTCCATGCACAAATGATACCTGGAGAAGTTGTAGGCAGGTATGAAGCACCTGAGAGAGCAAAAGTCATCTTCCATGGCAAACAACCATGGGATGTGTCTGAATCTGCCTCTCTCTTCTTATTGTAGACAAGGTGGAACAATCCAGGCCTGAGTGGAGAGCTGTTCCCGGGTGCCAATGGTTGATATACATTCTACCTTATGAAAGTGTCACAGGAAGTAGGGGAAACCTCCATCTTATGTAACCCTTGGAAGCAACTGTTAGGACAAAGTGGTTGCCAAGGCAGTGACCTCATTCAGTTCCAAAGAATGTGACATACCTCATTTCCTTGGTGATGGAACTCTCTGAACTTGGTATCCAAAAAGCCAGGCACCCAGAGGCAGTCCCAGTCCCAGTCCCAGTGGGCTCACTTGTTTGGATTTACCAAGGACAGAGTCAGTTTTCTTGGTACCTACTGATGTGAGGATGGCCTAATGCCAGGAGAACTCTAAAGAGGGACCTTTCCTGAGAAAGCAGGTAGTGGCTAACCACTTTTTCCTGACAACTACACAGAGTTGATCAAGGAAACAAGATCTGAGAGAAGACAGGCCATTTCGGGGGAACATTGTATGGCCCGCAGTCAGAGGAAACTCCGGATAGTCACAGACCTACTTGGGGTAAGGAGGTGCCTTTGTGGGAGTGGGTGTGGGTTTGTTGTTTTGTCTCATGTTCTGAGAATAGGTAGGAAAGGCGGTTTGTTTGGTTTGTAGTGGACAGTTTCTAGTAAGTTGTTTGACAAGGCGAGTGTTTCTGTTTCGGTGTATCCCAATGTGTCCGTTGTTGTAGACATTAAAAAGAGAATGCATTAATTGATGTGTCCTGTCTAGTATAAATCTTCCCATAATTCATCCTGCCAATATATAAATGGACTGCAGCTTGTCTTATCGATATGCAACATCTGCTATCTTTCTAAGTTGTTGTTTTCTTCCCGAATTCTGGCCACTCTCCAGAATTGGCTCATGGATTTGTGTCCAAAATGGTACCACCTCCAAGCTCTGTGACATGGCCACGTACTGGATAGCTGAAGAGAATGGCGAGCATCTCAGAAAATTCAGATATCAGTGTGACCAGGAAAGTCTCAGTGCAGAAACCCTGCTTTGGGCCTTTTGCTGACTTATTGTTGTGTTGCACTGAATGTCAGGAAGGTCTTTGCCTCAGGCCACCCCTTTGTGAAGCCTGAAGAAAACAGTTTTCAAATGGAAATGAATGGGCCTCACCTGTGGCTCTTTGCTTAATTGCTTTGGAAAGGGATGTGTCTTTATCAGACTCTTGGACCTGTGTGTGGCTGTGACTTAGATTCTCAGCACCTGATGAATCTTAAGAATGATCCCATGTGAGCTTCCAAACCCAAAATGGCAAAAAATATCATTCATTGTGAATGAAGTCTCTTGCTTTCCTCTGTTAGGTTCCTGCACTCCATCAAATGAGAATAGGGATTCTTTGGGTCAAATGAGGTCTTCAAAGCCCTGAAGAGGTGCTTGTGTTTTCGCATGACTCGAAATCACCTAAAGAATCGATACCTAAATTCAGTTGGCCTCAAATTGGAGAAACACAGAAGTATTAACGGCAGGCTTATTTGTTCACTCCTCATTCACAGAAACGGTTTCCAGGCTACCCTGACTTTAGGCAAATGTGGGGCAAACGAGCTGATTTTGGACACTGTCTTGGGCTGCGCCCCTCATGGAAACCTCCAGCCAGAGGTTAAGATGATTGACTATATGGAATAAGATGAAGGCCATGTGGGAGTGTTTTGGTTTTTGTTTTGGTTTTAATTTTGTTCATTTGTGTGGCATTGGAAAAAATGACTGGGTGTACGTGGGCTGAAATCTGCTGTCATTCCCCTTAGAGACTGGGTTTTGGAACTGAACTCAGAGAAGCATTGCCATGAATTTTGTTGGGATTTTAAGAGGCCACGCATGAAAGTCACTCTTGGAAACTGAGACCTAGGCGCCGGGTGGATTTCCACAGAGGCCTGGGAATTTCAGCAAGGATATCACATGATTTTATTCTTAAAGAAATGGCAGCCATAGTTGAGAGTCAAAACACACATGGACCTCACATTGTAGACCTCAATGGGCCTGGCCTAATGTGACCTTTTTCCACTCTTTGGGAAGCCTTGCCTGTGAGAGTTCTCCAGAGAATTCATTGAAATGAGCTTCCTCACCATTTAATGTTTTCTGAATGAATGGAAACCCCCATTGCCTCCAACTTCATGCTTGAAAAATGGCTAGATAAATACCATGAAATTTTTGAAATTCCTATGACCAGGTGGCACTGGAGAAACATTGGATGTCCTGTTGCTGATTATGAGTATACCAGACAGTGCCTTGACTTACTGAGTTTCACGAAAATGGTGTAGAACAGAGATGCCAGTAAGTTGGAGCCTGCTGAGTAGTGGGTCTAGAGCAGTGGTGGGGAGGTGTTTGATAAAACATCCGTGGTAGGGCCATGTGGATCTACCATTGGATTCCAAAGGGCTTGTAACTGACATGGTGCAGCCAGCAGACCCTTATATGTAAAGGCATCTTGTTATATGGAGAGTTTTCAGAGGAAAATGAAGAATCAGGTTGATATGGACATGGGGGCAATGGGGCAAGCAGTGAGAGATCGAAGCCTAGTTGGTGCATTCTCTTGTAGACCCTGACCCACCACACGTGACAGAACTCCCTCCAGCACTGTGTCCCAGTTTAGCTCCTAGTATTTCGGGAAACAAATACCAAACTCACAGTGCAGCAGAAAAATTACCACAAAATGTGGAGGAGGACCAAATGGCTTCGGTGTCCACACGGGGACAAAATTTGTCTTCAGTGGCCTCAGTTTACCTACAAAGAGAGGATTCAGCACTGCTTCATCTTGTTCATTGGAAAATAAGAAACCATGTCCTCCAGGTCACATAGATGTAGACCCAGCTTTGATGGTCTCACTACATAGGAAGCCAAATCTCTTGAAAACAATATATAATTCAAGTGCGGAAGCTCAGAGGCAGTTTATCAAAAAGTTTTTAGGCCAGCAGAGCTCCATGTTTGTGGAGTGTTTACCCTGTCCCTTAGTTTTGGAAACTCCTCTACCACCTCCAAGGTTGTGAGCTCCTGAGCATTTTACATTCCAGATATGTATTCACTGATTTTGTAACTCTTCTCCTCTAATTGTGTCTTACTTGGGGTGAAGGTAATGTCAAGGCATTCTTCTGGATGAGAGCGGGAGGATATTTGTGCAGCATATATTTACATACACATTGGAATCATTTTCCAATTTTCCATTCGAAGTACTGAATCCCTGACACTAACCCATACCAAGTAGACTCAGACTATACATCCTAATATAATGGGGAAAATTAACCCAACACAATAGAAATACAAGCACTTCAGAGGAGACATGTTGTATAGTTGGACGTGACATTTGCATTATATTAGTTAGGAGATATAAATCTAGTCAAATTTTAATGGAAATATTCTCCATGTGTTTTTAAACTTAACAAATATGTGAATGCTTGTTTCCCTTTTCTGTAGCCTATTCACACAAGTATATTTATATGCATATATAGAATCCTACCAGGTATCACACGTACATTTTTGTGAGGTGGCTGTCTTGGCAGATACAAATTGTGAGAAGAGTTCACTCCTCCTAAATGCTGTTGGAAATGAAAATTCAACCTATAGGAGAGCGTCCGAGTAGAACAACATTATACATAAACTCATGTTCAGTAAAATAAATATGTTTGCATCTGTAGATGATATATATTTACTGATGAATTTCGATTCGCATGTATATTGGCACTTTTTAATGTCTGTGAGTGTTGTGTGTGTTTGTGTGTGTGTGTGTGTGTGTGTGTGTAGATATAGATATAGATATACTCTCCAAATTTTTCAAAATATGAAATATATATGTCTAATATACACTCTCTAAATTCATTCATGTTCATGTATGTGGATTTATAATCCACTTTTCACAAGATTATAATCAGAAATATTCATCCACCTGAAATACATATTTGTTTCCTAGTACTGAAAACTAACTTCAGTGAATGGTGCATACAAATCCTAATTATTCTACAGTAACTGACCCAGTCTAACATCAATGCAAGTAGACTCCTATGGGACATGATATGTAATTTGTCATTCATTTGTATTCGACATTGGTACATTATTGTTTCTTCAGTTTTTGCACATCATAGGATATACATTTCATTAACAAGTTCACAAATTAATAGGCATTTGTTTCAACTTTAATCACTTCTTGCTTCTGAACACATGTATTCTCAGGGTTTCTTGACTGGTCTTTTCATGAGACTTCTTTCCATACACATTATTTTGAATTTCCATAATCATTTTTAAGCAAACCTCACACACTCTTCATGATAAATCAAAACACTAATATTTCCATTAGATATATCACTGGTTGGAATGAATGATTGTATATCAATATACGATTTCCTTTAATTTTTCAGATATCAGTTCAATTCATTATTTCAAGTTCAAAAAAGTTATATTATTTATTCACAGTATGGTCTATTCATGCTTTTTCTCTATGTTCATAGAAACAGGGTACACCTCTTTGTACCCCGATTCTTATTTTACATCTTCAATATATTGCTCCCAGAAATGGTTAAAGAAATACTCATGTCACCTCATTATCACAGTAATATTCTGGACAAAAATGGAAAGGTCACACTTATGATTGTACCAAATCCTAAATGGAAGGTGAACATGGATTTCTAAAAACATCCGTGTCAAGGTTGCCTAATGCTGTCAATTGTCAATCCTATTGGTGACTACATTTTTGTTTTTTCCTAATTTATATATTCAAACCCAACCCTGTTGAAAATGTCCAATTCTATCACTCACTTTATACTTTGCCTCATTTCGTAATGTTTCTATTGATATCTGCTTTTCTACATATTTTCCCCAGTTCAACATAGTGACTGACTCTTCATATGAGCTGACATTTACATTCACTCTATAACCAAAAGTGTATTGCTACAGAACTTTTGGTCCAAATCCTATACTCACTCTTCTTCCTAAACCTACCGACTATCTTCCTAATCGTACTGATTATCCCTTTTTGACTGGATGTTCTCTTCTAAATTAAATCATCCAATGTACAAAGTCCTATGCCATTGTATATCGAATTATCTGAGACATCTTTGCAGAACATAATTCAAAGCTAAGTATCCCAATCAAGGGCAAAACCCTTCTGGGCTTCAAATCATACCTAGATTTCTCTTTTCATACTTATATATCACCTCTATATTCTTGTAAATATTGCAGGTTACCAATACCATTATTCATCGCACAGAATCGTTCGTAACCCAAATCAAACCTGTTTTTAACCCCAAGTATACACTGTTCCCTCAATCATTTTACAGAAGAGCAGGGACAGAGTGGTTCTTACAATACAGGAAAGTTGGGGACCTTCCACCTAATGAGAACCTCAAATGTCCATGCAAAAATGATACCTGGAGAAGTTGTACACAGGTATGAAGCAACTGAGAGAGCAAAAGTCATCTTCCATGGCAAACAACCTGGTCAGAATGAAGGGATGTTTCTGAATCTGCATCTCTCTTCTTATTGTAGAGAAGAGGGACCAAACCAGGCCTTAGTGGAGAGATGTTCCCGGGTGCCAATGGTTGATATACATTCTACCTTATGAAAGTGTCACAGGAAGTAGGGGCAACCTCCATCTTATGTTACCCTTAGAAGCAACTGTTAGGACAAAGTTGTTGCCAAGGCAGTGACCTCATTCAGTTCCAAAGAATGTGACATACCTCATTTCCTTGGTGATGGAACTCTCTGAACTTGGTATCCAAAAAGCCAGGCACCCAGATGCAGTCCCAGTCCCAGTCCCAGTGGGCTCACTTGTTTGGATTTCCCAAGGACAGAGTCAATTTTCTTGGTACCTAATGATGTGAGAATGGCCAAATGTCAGGAGAGCTCTGAAGGTGGACCATTACTGAGAAAACAGGTAGTGGATAACCACTTTTTCCTGACATCTTCACAGAGTTGGTCAAGGAAACAGAATCTGAGAGAAGACAGGCCATTTCGGGGGAACATTGTATGGCCCACTGGTCAGAGGACACTCCGGATAGTCACAGACCTACTTGGGGGAAGGAGGTGCCTTTGTGGGAGTGGGTGTGGGTTTGTTGTTTTGTCTCATGTTCTGAGAATAGATAGGAAAGGCGGTTTGTTTGGATTGGACTGGACAGTTTCTAGTAAGTCATTTGACACGGCGAGTGTTTCTGTTTCTGTGTATCCCACTGTGTCCGTTGTTGTACACATTAGAAAAGAGAATGCATTAATGGATGTGTCCTGTCTAGTATAAATCTTCCCATAATTCATCCTGCCCAATATATGAATGGACTGCAGCTTGTCTTATCGATGTGCAACACCTGCTATCTTTCTAAGTTGTTGTTTTCTTCCTGAATTCTGGCCACTCTCCAGAATAGGCTCATGGATTTGTGTCCTAAATATGTACCACCTCCAAGCTCTGTGACATGACCATGTACTGGATAGCTGAAGAGAATGGCGAGCATCTCAGAAAACTCAGATATCCTTGTGACCAGGATAGTCTCAGTGCAGAAACCCTGCTTTGGGCCTTTTGCTTACTTATTGTTGTGTTGCACTGAATGTCAGGAAGGTCTTTGCTCAGGCCACCCCTTTGTGAAGCCTGAAGAAAACAGTTTTCAAATGGAAATGAATGGGCCTCACCTGTGGCTCTTGCTTAATTGCTTTCGAAAGGGAT
Organism: Callospermophilus lateralis; assembly: GCF_048772815.1. Taxonomy (NCBI): domain Eukaryota; kingdom Metazoa; phylum Chordata; class Mammalia; order Rodentia; family Sciuridae; genus Callospermophilus; species Callospermophilus lateralis. Next base: position 616,757 of record NW_027514746.1, on the reverse strand, counting down.
GTGTCTTTATCAGCCTTTTGGACCTGTGTGTGGCTGTGACTTAGATTCTCAGCACCTGATGGATCTTAAGAATGATCCCATGTGAGCTTCCAAATCCAAAATGGCAAAAAATTTCATTCATTGTGGATGAAGTCTCTTGCCTTCCTCTGTTAGGTTCCTGCACTCCATCCAATGAGAATAGGGATTCTTTGGGTCAAATGAGTTTTTCAAAGCCCTGCAGAGGTGCTTGTGTTTTTGCATGACTCTAAATCACCTAAAGAATCGATATCTAAAATCAGTAGGCGTCAAATTGGAGGAACACAGAAGTATTAACGGCAGGCTTATTTGTTCACTCCTGGTTCACAGAGACTGTGTCCAGGCTACCCTGACGTTAGGCAAATGAGGGGCAAACGAGCTGATTTTGGACACTGTCTTGGGCTGCGCCCCTCATGGAAACCTCCAGCCAGAGGTTAAGATGATTCCCTATATGGAATAAGATGAGGGCCATGTGGGAGTGTTTTGGTTTTAATTTTGGTCATTTGTGTGGCATTGGAAAAAATGACTGGGTACACGTAGGCTTGAACTCTGGTGTGATACCCCTTAGAGACTGGGTTTTGGAACTGAACTCAGAGAAACATTGTCAAGAATTTTGTTGGGATTTTAATAGGCCAAGCATGAAAGTCGCTCTTGGAAACTGAGACCTAGGCCCCAGGTGGATTTCCACAGAGGCCTGGGAATCTCAGCAAGGATATCACATGATTTTATTGTTAAAGAAATGGCAGCCATAGTTGAGAGTCAAAACACACATGGACCTCACATTGTAGACCTCAATGGGCCTGGCCTAATGTGACCTTTTGTCCACTCTTTGGGAAGCCTTGCCTGTGAGAGTTCTCCAGAGAATTCATTGAAATGAGCTTCCTCACCATTTAATGTTTGCTGCATGAATTGAAATCCACAGTGCCTCCAACTTCATGCTCGAGAAATGGATAGATAAATACCATGAAATTTTTAAAATTCCTATGACCAGGTGGCACTGGAGAAATATTGGATGTCCTGTTACTGTTCATGAGTATACCAGACTGTGCCTTGATTTACTGAGTTTCATGAAAATGATGTAGAACAGAGATGCCAGTAAGTTGGAGCCTGTTGAGTAGTGGGTCTAGAGCAGTGGTGGGGAGGTGTTTGATACAACATCCGTGGTAGGGCCATGTGGATCTACCATTGGATTCCAAATGGCTTGTAACTGACATGGTGCAGCCAGCAGACCCTTATATGTAAAGGCATCTTGTTATATGGAGAGTTTTCAGAGGAAAATTAAGAATCAGGTTGATATGGACAAGGGGGCAATGGGGCAAGCTGTGAGAGATAGAAGCCTAGTTTGTGAATTCTCTTGCAGACCCTGACCCACCACTCGTGACACAAGTCTCTCCAGCACTGTGTCTCAGTTTAGCTCCTAGTATTTCGTGAAACAAATACCAAACTCACAATGCAGCAGGAAAAACACCACAAAAAGTGGTGGAGGACCTAATGGCTTCACAGTCCACACGGGGAGACACTTAGTCCCCAGTGGCCTCAGATTACCTACAAAGAGAGGATTCAGCACTGCTTCATCTTGTTCATTGGAAAATAAGAAACCATGTCCTCCAGGTCACATAGATGCAGACCCAGGTTTGATGGTCTCACTACAAAGGAAGCCAAATCATCTGAAAACAACATATATTTCAATTGCGGAAGCTCAGACGCAGTTTCTCAAAAAGTTTTTAGGCCAGCAGAGCTCCATGTTTGTGGAGTGTTTACCCTGTCCCTTAATTTTGGAAACTCCTCTACCACCTCAAAGGTTGTGAACTCCTGAGCATTTTACATTCCAGATATGTATTCACTGATTTTGTAACTCTTCTCCTCAAATTGCGTCTTACTTGGGGTGAAGGTAATATCAAGGCATTGTTCTGGATGAGAGCGGGAGGATATTTGTGCAGCATATATTTACATACACATTGGATTCATTTTCCAATTTTCCATTCAAATACTGAATCCCTGAAACTAACCCATACCTAGTAGACTCAGACTATTCATCCTATTATAATGGGAAAAATTAACCCAACACAATAGAAATACAAGCACTTCAGAGGAGACATGTTGTATAGTTGGACTTGACATTTGCATTATATAAGGTAGGTGTTATAAATCTAGTCAAATTTTAATGGAAATATTCTCCATGTGTTTTTAAATTTAACAAATATGTGAATTCTTGTTTCCCTTTTCTGTAGCCTATTCACATATGTATATTTATATGCACATATAGAATCCTACCAGGTATCACACGTACATTTTTGTGAGGTGGCTGTCTTGGCAGATACAAATTGTGAGAAGAGTTCACTCCTCCTAAAACTGTTTTAAATGAAAATTCAACCTATAGGAGAGCGTCCTAGTAGAACAACATTATACATAAACTCATGTTCAGTAAAATAAATATTTTTGCATCTGTGGATGATATATATTTACTAATGAATTTCTATTGGCATTTATATTGGTACTTTTTAATGTCTGTGAGTGTTGTGTGTGTGTGTGTGTGTATAGATATAGATATAGATATAGATAGATATAGATATACTCTCCAAATTTTTGAAAATATGGAATATTTTTGTCTTATTTTGCACTTCCTAAATTTTTCATATTCATGAATGTGTATTTATAATCATCTTTTCTCAAGATTATTCTCAGAAACATTCATATACCCTACTAGACTCTGACTACTAATACTAATATAATGGAGAAAAATATCCCAAACAGAATAGAAATACAAGCATTTCAGAAGGGACATGGTGTATAGTTGGACTTGCCTTTTGCATGATATAAGGTAGGAGTTATAAATCTATTCAATTTGCTGAAATACTTTTCCATATGTTATTTTTTTTGACACAAAACAAAATTTAATCTTCGAAAACTAAATAAAATTGACACATCCTTAACCAAGCTAATGAAGAAAAAAAACCTCAAATTACTAAAATTAAGGATCGTAAAAGAACTTTTACAGAGTACACAACTAAAATACAGAGAATAATTAAAAACTAATTTGAAAATTTATACTCTAATAAATTAAAATACCATGATGACATCAATAAAATTTTAGAGATATACCCAAACTGAATTAGTAGGACATGAACAATTTAAACAAATCAATTTCAAGCAATGAAATAGAAGTTGCTGTCTACAGCCTACCAATCAAGCAACGCCCAGGAACAGACAGATTCTCAGTCAAGTTCTACAAGACCTTCAAAGAAGCATTCATCACAATACTCCTCAAATTATTCCATAAAATAGAAAAGCATGGAACTCCTCCAAACTCATTTCATGAGGATAGTATCACTCACATACCAAAATCAGACAAAGACACATCAAGGAAAGAAAACTTCAGAGCAATCTTCCTGACAAACATATATACAAAAATTCTCAATAAAATTCTTTTTTTTAAGCCAAAGTTAATCAAAAGGGATAAAGAGGGACACTACACACGATTCCATGTGTTTTTAAAGTTAAGAAATATATGAATTCCTGTCTCCCTTTCTCTGTAGCCTATTAAGCACATGTATTTTTATATGCACAAATAGAATCCTACCTGGTTTCACACGTACATTATTGTGAGGTGGCTGACTTGGCAGATACTATTTGTGAGAAGAGATCACTCCTCCTAAATGCTGTTGGTACAGAAAATTCAACCCATGGGTGAGCTTCCTAGATGAACAACATTCTACATACATCCATGTTCAGTAAAATGAATATTTTGGGATATGCGGATGAGTTATTTTTCATGATGAATTTCGATTGACATATATATTGTGACATTATAATGTGTGTGTGTTTGTGTGTCTATATATATATATATATATATATATATATATATATATATATATATATATATAGTCTCCAGATTTTCCAAAATATGAAATATATGTCTTGTTATACACCACCTGAATTCATTCATATTCATATATGTGGATTTATAATTAACTTTTAACAAGTTTATTCTCAGAAATATACATCCACTGACATACATATTTGTTTCCTAGTACTGAAAACTAACTTCAGGGAAGGGTTCTTACAAATCCTAATATTTCTAGAGTAACTGACCAAGTTTAACATCAATGCAAATACATTCCTATTTGATATGATGTGTTTGTTAAAGTTCATTTTTATTCAAACTTGGTACGTTATTATTTATTCAGTTTATGGACATCATAAAATATATCCTTTCATTCACAAGTTCACAAATTTATAAATATTTGGTTCACTTTCAATCACTTCCTCCTTCGGAACACATATATTCCTTCATGTTTCTTGAGGGGTCTTTTCACTGGACTTCTTTCTAAACACGTTATTTTCGATTGAATAATCATTTTTGAAGCAAAACTCACACACTATTCATGATAAACGGTAACCCTAATAATACCATTAGATATATAACTGGTTGGAATTAATGTACGTATATCAATATATGATTTCCTCTATATTTTCAGATATTAAAACAATCCATTATTTAAATTTGGAACCAGTCATATAATTTTTTCACAGTATGGTCTATTAATGCATCATCTCTATATTCATCAACACAGGGTAAACCTATTAGTATCCCCAGTACTAATTCATATGTTTTCAAAATATTGCTCCCAGAAAAGGTGGAAGAAATACTCATGTCACCTGATCTACATATACATATTATCACAGTAATATTCTGGACACAAAATGCAAAGGTCACCGTTATGATTGCAATAAAGCCTCAATGGAATGTGAACATGGATTACTAAAAACATCCATGCCCAGTTTGCCTAATGCTCTCAAATGTCAATCCAATTGGTGACTACATTTTTGTTTCTTTTTAAGATTATGTATTCAACCTCAACCCTGTTGAAAATGTCTAATCCTATCACTCACGTTATACTTTGCCTGATTTCCTAATGTCTCTATTGATGTCTGCTTTCCTACATATTTTTTCCCAGTTCATCATTGTGCCCGACTTTTCACATATGGTGCCATTAATATTCACTCTCTAACCGAAACCTATTGCTAAAGAACTTTTGGTCCAAATCCTAGACTCACTCTTCCTTCTAAACCTACGGACTATCTTTCTAATCCTACACACTATCCCTTTTTCACTGGATGTTCTCTTCTACATTCAATCATCTGAGGTACAGGGTCTTATGCCATTGTATATCGATTTAACTGAGACCTCGGTGCAAAACATTACTCAAGCTAAGGATCCCAATCAAGGGCCCAAATCCTTCTGGGCTTAAAATATTACCTAGATTTCTGTTTTCATACTTATATTTTACCTCTATATTCTTTTAAATATCGCTGGTTCCCAATACCATTATTCATCCAGCAGAATGATTCCTAAGCCAAATGGAACATGCTATTGACCCTAACCATACAATGTTCCCTCAATCTCACTTTACAGAAGAGGAGGGATAAAGTTGATATTACAATACAGGAAGTTAGGAGATCTTCCACCTGCTGAGTACCTCAAAATCCATGCAGAAATAATCCCTGGAGAAGATGTTGGCAGCTATGAAAGACCTGAGAGAACAAAAGTCATATTCCATGGCAAACAACATGGTCAGGATGAAAGGATGTGTCTGAGTCATCCTCTCTATTTTTAATGCAGGGAAGATGGACCAAAGCAGGCCTGTGTGGAGAGCTGTTCCCAGGTGACTATGGTTTCTATACCATTCTAACATGTGAATGTATCACAGGAAGTAGGGCAGCCTCCATGTCAGGAGACACTAGGATGCAACTGTTAGGACAAAGTGGTGGCCAAGACAGGGACCTCATTTATTTCCTGAAGGTAGTGACCTCACCTCATTTCCTTGGTGATGGAACTCTCTGAATTTTGTGATCCAGGAAGCCAGGCACCCAGAGCCAGTCCCAGTCCCAGTTGCAGTGGGCTCACTTGTTTGGATTCACTAAGGACAGAGTCAGTCTTTCTTGGTACCTACTGATGTAAGGGTTGCCAAATACCAAGAAAGCTCTGAAGAGGGGTCTTTCCTGAGAGGACAGAAATTGGCTCACCACTGCCTCCTGACAACTTCACAGAGTTGACCAAGGAGACCAGATGTGAGACAGAAAGGCCATTTCTGGGGAACATCATATGGCCTACCAGTCAGAGGACACTCCAGATAGTGACAGACCTACTTGTGGGAAAAAGTTGCATTTGTGGGTGTTGGTTTGTGTTTGTGGTTTTTTTCTCATGTTCTGAAAATAGGTAAAAAAGGAGGTTTGTTTGGTTTGGAGTGGACTGTTTCCAGTAAGTCATTTGACAAGGAGACTGTTTCTATGTCTGTGTATCCCACTGTATTTTTCTTTGTAGATATTAGAAAAAAAAATAGCTCATTGGTTGTGTCCTGTCTAGTAGAAAGCTTCCCAGCATGCATCCTTTCCAAATAATGAATGGACTGAGGCTTGCCTTATCCATGGGCAACACCGGCTATCTACCTAATTTTCCATTTTTTCATGAATTCTGGCCACTCTCAAGATTAGTATCATGTATTTTTGTACAAGATATGTACCACCTCCAAGCTCTGTGACATGGCCATGTACTGGATAGCTGAAGGGAATGGCGAGCATCTCAGAAAACTCATATATCAGAGTAACCAGGAAAGTCTCCGTGGAGAAACCCTGCTTGGGGCCTTTTGATTACCTATTGTTCTGTTGCTCTGAATGTCAGAAAGGTCTTTGCCTCAGGCCACCCCTTTGTGAAGCCTGAAGAAAACAGTTTTAAAATGGAAATGAATGGGCATCACCTGTGGCTCTTTGCTTCATAGCTTTTGAAATGGATGTGTCTGAATCAGCCTCTTGGCCCTGTGTGAGCCTGTGGTTTAGATTTTCAGCACCTGATGAATCTAAAGAAAGATCCCATGTGGGCATCCAAAACCTAAATGGAAAAAAGATCAGTGATTGTGGATGATGCCTCTCGCCTTCCTCTGTAAGATTCCTGACCTCCATCAAGTGAGAATAGGGATCATTTGTGTCAAATAAGTTCTTCAAAGGGCTGCAGAGGGGAGACAATAGGTGCTTGGGTTTTCTTATAACTCCAATTCACACTAAAAATCTATACCCCACAGTCAGTATGCCTCAAATTTGAGAAGTGGAGTAGTATTAACGGCAGGCCTATTTGATCACTTCTGTTTCACACTAACGTTGTCCAGGCCACCCTGACTTTAGGCAAATGAGGGGCAAGGGAGTTTATTTTTGACACTGTCTTGGGCTGTGCCCCTCATGGAAACCTCCAGCTAGAGGTTATGATTAGTGTCTATATAAAAGATGAAGAGGGCCGTGTGAGAGTGTTTTGGTTTTAATTGTCATCATTTGTGTAGCAATTGGAAGAGATGCCTGGGTCCACCTGGGCTTGAACTCTGTTGTGATTCCCCTTAGAGACTGAGTTGTGTAACTGACCTCAGAGAAGTATTGCCATGAATTGTGTTGGGATTTCAGGAGGCCACACATGAGATTCACCATTGGAATCTGAGATCTTGGCCCAGGGTGACTTTACACAGAGCACTGGGAATCTAAGCCAGGATATCACAAGATTTTATTCTGAAAGATTCCAGCCATAGTTGAGAGTCAAAACACACATGCAACTCACATTGTAGACCTCAATGGGCCTGGCTTCATGAGACCTTTTGCCCACTCTTTGGGAAGCCTTGCCTGTGAGAGTTCACCAGAGCTTTCATTGAAATGAGATTCCTAACCATTTATTGGTTCCTGTATAAATTGAATCCCACAGTGCCTCCAACTTCATTATTGAAAAATATCTAGATATATACCATGAATTTTTTGAAATTACCATGACCAGGTGGCACTGGAGAACATTTGGATGTCCTGTTGCTAATCATGATTGTACCAGACAGTGCCTTAATTGACTGTGTTTCATGAAAATGCTGTAGAACATAGATGCCAGTAAGTTGGAGCCTGCAGACTAGTGGGCATAAAGCAGTGGAGTGTAGGTGTGTGAAAAAACATCAGTTGTGGGTCCACGTGGATCTGGCATTGGCTTAGAAATGACTTGTCACTGACATGGTACATCCAGCAGACCCTTCTATGTAAAGGCATCTTGTTATATGGAGAGGATTCCTGCCAATGATCAGAATAAGGGGGCTATTGTCGAGTTGAAAAGCTATGTGGGATTTAAGCCTCATTGGTGCATTTTACTGCAGACCCTCACCCACCACATATGAGAGTACATCCTCCAGCACTGTGTCCCAGTGGAGCTCCTTGTGTTTCGTGAAGCCAATACAAAACTCACAGTGCAGCAGTAAGAAACACCACGAAAGTGGAGCATGAACAAATGGCTTTACAGACAACACGGTTAGATACTTAGACCCCAGTGGCCAAAGTTTCCCTACAAATAGAGAATTCAGCACTGCTGCCTCATGTCCACTAGAAAATAAGGAACCATGTCATCCAGGTCACATAGATGGAGACCCAGCATTGATGGTCTCACTACAAAGGAAGCAAAAGCTCCTGACAAAAACATATTTCAACTGCCCAACCTCAGAGGCAGTTTCTCAAAAAGTCATTAGGCCAGCAGAGCTCCATGTTTGTGAAGTGTTTACCCTCTCCCTTTTTGTAAACTGTTCTACCTCCTACAAGTTTGTGAAGTTCTGAGCATTTTCCTTTCCACATATGTATTCACAGATTTTCTAACTCTTCTCCACTAATTGTGTCTTATTTGGGGCGAAGGTAATGTCAAAGCATTGTTCTGGCTGAGAGTGGGAAGATTTTTGTGTAGCACATATTTGCATACATATTAGATTCATTTTCCTATTTTCCATTTGAAATACTGAATCCCTGACACTAACCCATACCCTACTAGACTCTGACTACTAAACCTAATATGATGGAGAAAAAGAAACCTAACAGAATAGAAATACAGGCCTTTCATAGATGGCATGGTGTATACTTGGACTTGCCTTCTGCTTTATCAATGGTATGTGTTATAAATCTAGTCAACTTTCATTGTAATACTTCTCCATGAGTTTTTAAAGTTAACACATATGTAAATTTCTGTCTCCCTTTCTCTGTAGCCTATTCATCAAATGTATTTTTTTATGCATTTTTAGAATTCTACCTGGTATCACATGTACATTCTTGTGAGATCGCTTATTTTGGAAGATACAAATTGTGAGAAGAGATCGCTCCCTCTAAATACAGATGGAACTGGAATTTCCACCTATGGGTGAATTTCCTAGATGAACAATATTATGTATAAATAAATGTTCAGTAAAATGAATATTTTTGGATACGTGGATGATATATATTTCATGATGAATTTCGAATGGCATATATATTGCTACATTTTAATGTCTGTGTATGTGTGTATCTATCTATTTATCTATCTATCTATATAGATATAGATATCTACTCTTAAGATTTTCAAAATATGAAATATATGTGTCTTATTATACACTCCCTAAGTAAACTCATGTGTGTGTATGTAGATTTATAATCAACTTTTCACAAAATTATTCTTAGAAATATTCATCCACCTTAAATACATATTTTTTCCTAGTACTGAAAAGTAAATTAAGTGAATGGTGTATACAATTCGTAATATTTCTACAGTGACTGAACCAGTTTCACATCAATGTAAGTAGACACCTATGGGACCATGATGTGTATTTTGAAGTTCATTTTTATTCAGACACTGGTACATTACTATTTCTGCAGTTTATGGACATTATAGGATATATCCTTTCATCCACAATTTCACAAATTTATAGGCATTTGGTTCACTTTCAATCACTTCCTACTTCAGAACACATGTATTCCTCCATGTTTCTTGACTGTTCTTTTCATGAGATTCTTTCCAAACACAGTATTATTGATTTCCATAATCACTTTTGAAGCCAAACTCACACACTCTTCATGATAAACCATAACGCTAATATTACCATTAGATGTATAACTGGTTGGAATGAATGTATGTATATCAATATAAGATTTCCTATATATTTTCAGATATCAATTCAATCCATTATTTAACGTTTGAACCAGTTATATTATTTATTCACAGTATGGTCTATTAAGGCATCATCTCTATATTCGTAGACCGATGGTATACCTGTTTGTATCCCCAATACTAATTTTTAAGTCTTTAAAATATTGCTTTCAGAAATGGTGGAAGAAATACTGTAGTCACCTGATATACATATACATTTCATCACGGTAATATTCCTGAAACAAAATGCAAGGGTCACACTTATGATTGTATCAAAGCCTATATTGAAAGTGAGCATGTACTACTAACAACATCCATGCCCTGATTAACTAATGATCTCAAATATCATTCCTATTGGTGACTACATATTTGTTTCTTCCTAAGATTATATATTGAAACTGAACCCTGTTAAAAATGTCTTATCCTATCACCCACTTTGTACTTTGCCTTATTTCCTAATGTCTCTATTGATATCTGCTTTCGTACACATTTTCCCCAGTTTATCACTGTGACTGACTGTTCACATATGCTGACATTTACACTCACTCTCTAATCAAAACTCTATATCTAAAGAACATTTGGTCCAACTCCTCGACTCACTCAAATGGATTCTTCAAAGCCCTGCAGAGGGTAGCCCATAGTTGCTTGAGTTTTCTCATGACCCCAATTCACATAAAGAATCTATACCCCACAGAGAATAGGCCTCAAATTGGAGAAGTAGAGCAGTATTATTGGCAGGCCTATTTGATCACTCCTGCTTCACAGGAAGAGTTTCCATGCCACCCTGACTTTAGGCAAATGAGAGGCATGTGAGCTTATATTGGACACTGTCTTAAGCTGCGCCCTTCATGGAAACCTCCAGCCAGAGGTTATGATGAGTCTCTAAATTGAAGAAGATGAGGGCCATGTGGGAGTGTTTTGGTTTAATTGTGGTCATTTGTGTGGTGGTTGGAAGAGATGACTGGGTCCACCTGTGCTTGAACTCTGGAGTGATTCCCCTTAGAGACTGAGTTCTGGAACAGATCTCAGAGAAGTATTGGCATGAATTGTGTTGGGATTTTAGGAGGCCACGCATAAGAGTTGCCCTTGGAGACTGAGATCTGGGCCCAGGATAGCTTTCAAAGAGCACTGGGAATCTCAGCCAGGATATCACATGACTTTATTCAGAAAGACTTGGAAGCCATAGTTGAGAGTCAAAAAAAACATGGCCCTCAATTGTAGACCTCAATGGGCCTGGCTTAATGTGACCTTTTGGCCACTCTTTGGGAAGCCTTGCCTCTGAGAGTTCTCCCGAGCTTTAATTGAAATGAGCTTCCTCACCATTTCATGGTTCCTGAATGAATTGAATGCCACAGTGCCTCCAAATTTATCTTTGAAAATTGGCTAGATAAATACCATGAAATTTTTTAAATTCTTATGAACAGGTGGCACTGGAGAACCTTTGGATGTCTATTGCTGATCACGAGTGTACCAGACATTGCATTGATTGACTGGGTTTCATGAAAACGGTGAGAACAGAGATGCCAGAATGTTGAGGCCTGCTGACTAGTTGGCCTAGAGCAGTGGTGGGCAGGTGTATGATAAAACATCTGTCGTGGGGCCATGTGGATCTGCCATTGGCTTCCAAATGCCTTGTGACTGACATGGTGCAGCCAGCAGAACCATACAAGTTAACGGACCTTATTATATGGAGAGGTTTCAGGGCAATATTCAGAATCAGGTTGATATGGACATGGGTGCAAGCTTTTGGGGATAGAAGCCTGGTTGGTGCATTCTCCTGCAGACCCTCACCCACTACACGTGAGAGTACTCTCTATAGCACTGTGTCCCAGTTTTTCTTTTTGTATTTTGTGAAGCCAATACCAAAATCCCAGTGCAGCAGTAAGAAACACCACGAAAAGTGAAGTATGACCAAATGGCTTCACAGACCACATGGTTAGACACTTAGACCCCAGTGGCCTCAGTTTACCTACAAAGAGAGAATTCAGAACTGCTGCCTCATGTTCTATTGCAAATAAGGAACCATGTCATTCAGGTCACATAGATGCTGACACAGCTTTGATGGTCTCACTACAAAGGAAGCAAAAGCTCCTGACAACAACAAACATTTCAAGGGCCCAAACTCAGAGACAGTTTCTCAGAAATTAATTAGGCCACCAGAGCTCCATGTTTGTGAAGTGTTTACCCTTTACCTTACTTTTGGAAATTCCTCTACCACCTCCAAGGTTGTGAACTCCTGAGCATTTTCTTTTCCAGATATATATTCACAGATTTTCAAACTCTTCTCCACTAATTGTGTATTACTTGTGGTGAAGGAACTATCAAGGCATTTTTTGGATGACAGTAGGAAGATTTTTGTCTAACAAATATTCGCATACACATTAGATTCATTTCCCTATTTTCCATTTGAAATACTGAATCCCTGACACTAACCCATACCCTACTAGACTCTGACTACTAATCCTAATATGATGGAGAAAAAGAAACCTAACAGAATAGAAATACAGGCCATTCAAAGGTGGCATGGTGTATACTAGGACTTGCCTTCTGCTTTATCAAGTGTATGTGTTATAAATCTAGTCAACTTTTCATTGTAGTACTTCTCCATGAGTTTTTAAAGTTAACACATATGTAAATTTCTGTCTCCTTTTCTCTGTAGCCTATTCATCTCATGTATTTTATTATGCATATTTAGAATCCTACCTGGTATCACACATACATTCTTGTGAGCTCACTGTTTTTGGATGATACAAATTGTGAAAAGAGATCAGTCCCCCTAAATACTGATGAAACTGAAAATTCAACAAATTGGTGAATTTCCTAGATGAACAACATTATACATAAATCCATGCTCAGTAAAAAGAATATTTTTGGATATGAGGATGATATATATTTCATGATGAATTTTGATTGGCATATATATTGCTACATTTTAATGTCTGTGTTTTTATCTTTATAAATATATATATATATATATATATATATATATATATATATATATATATATATATACTCTCCAGATTTTTCACAATATTAAATATATGTGTCTTATTATTCACTCCCTAAATGCATTCATATTCATGTATGTGGATTTGTAATCAAATTTGCACAAGATTATTCTCAGAAAAATTCATCCACATAAAATACATATTTATTTTCCAGTACTGAAAACAAACTTCGGTGAATTGTGCTTACAAATCCTAATATTTGCATGGTAACTGACCCAGTTTAACATTAATGCAAGTATAATCCTATGGGACATGATGTGTATTTTGAAGTTCATTTTTATTCAACAGTGGTACATTACTATTTCTTCAGTTGATGGATATCATAGGATATAACTTTTCATCCACAAGTTCACAAATCTGCAGGCATTTGGTTCACTTTCAATTACTTCTTGCTTCAGAACATATGTATTCCTCCATGTTTCTTGACTGTTCTTTTCATGAGATTCTTTCCAAACACATTATTTTCGATTTCCATAATCATTTTTGAAGGAAAGAGGCGCCTTACTTACCCCCAGAAAGGTTCGTTGAGGTCTCCTTGTCCTGCGCTGCGTGATTCCCGGCCAATGCACCAAATGTAAGGTTCCGGCGAATGTTGAAGGAAGAGACCATCAAGAAACTGCGGCTCATGCAACAGTAAAAGCCGTTTATTGAGGATCCAATCCAGCATGCTGGGGCTACGTGCTCACTCAAGATGGGAGAGCATCCCAGAGCCCCGAGCAGGGGTTGAGCAGTGCTTAAGTACACTTTTTGGGCAGGGCGGGACTTTACATATATTACAGTCTCCTTTAAGAAATCATCATACACCACGGGAAAATCAAACAACAATTCCTAAACATGATTAGTTCATTTATTGGTGGGAACATGTAAGGCGGGAGTGATAGGTCAGTTCTAAAGCGGGGTACACATTCAAAATGATTGGTTTAGGCCCTGCAATGCCTATGTGCCAGGCCTCACAGGGTCCTAGGTTATTAAAAAACCAGGCGGTCAGGGGGAATATTTACTGGGTAGTCCGGGAATTGTCCTACAAGCTACAGGAATTTCAGGTTTTGCGTGTAGCATAGGAACTTAACAATACCTGGTCCTTTACATTTTAACTCAAGCCTTGCTGCTTAAAAACTTTACAACACCCGGTCTTTTACACTTTAACTTTTACACTTTAATTTCAATTTCTTTTACCCTTACAGATCACTCCTGGTGCACAAGAAGGGTGTCCCAGCCACCCTGACTTTAGGCAAATGAGGGCCAAGGGAGCTTATTTTGGACACTCTCTTGGGCTGTGCCCCTCATGGAAACCTCCAGCCAGATGTTATGATGAGTGCCTTTATGGAAGAAGAGGAGGGCAATGTGGGATTGTTTTGGTATTAATTGTGGTCATTTGTGTGACGGTTGGAAGAGATGACAGGGTCCACCTGGGCTTGAAGTCTGGTGTGAATCCCCTTAGAGACTGAGTTCTGGAACTGACCTCAGAGAAGTATTGCATGAATTGTGTTGAAATTTTAGGAGGCCACGCATGAGAGTCGCTCTTATAAACTGAGATCAAGGCCCAGGGTGGCTTTCCACAGAGCACTGGGAATATCAGCCAAGATATCCCATGATTTTATTCTTAAAGACTTGGTAGCCATAGTTGAGAGTCAAAAACACATGGAACTCACAACGTATACCTCAATAGGCCTGGCTATATTTGACCTTTTGGCCACTCTTTGGGAAGCCTTGCCTATGAGAGTTCTCCAGAGTTTCATTGAAATGAGCTTCCTCAACATTTAGTGGTTCTTGAAACCCACAGTGCCTCCAACTTCATCCTTGAAAAATGGCTAGATAAATACCATGAAATTTTTGAAAATCCCATGACCAGGTGGAACTGGAGAATCTTTGGGTGTCCTGTTGCTGATCATGAGTATACTAGAGGGTGCCTTGATTGACTGGGTTTCATAAAAATAATGTAGAAAAAAGATGCCAGTAAGTTGGAGCCTACTGAGTAGTGGGCCTAGAGCAGCGGTGGGCAGGTGTGCAGGTGTGTGATAAAACATCTGTGGTAGGTCCATGTGGTTTGGCCATTGGCTACCAAATGCCTTGTGAAGGACATGGTGCAGCCAGCAGACCCTTATTTGTAAAGGCATTTTGATATATGGAGAGGTTTCAGGGCAATTTTCAGAATCAGGTTGACATGGTCAATGGTGCAAGCTATGTGGGAAAGAAGCCTGGTTGGTGCATTCTCCTGCAGACCGTGACCCACCACAGTGACAGAACTCTCTCCAGCACTGTGTCCCAGTTGAAATTGTTGTATTTCGTGAAGCAAATACCAAAGTCCCAGTGTAGCAGCAAGAACCACAACAGAAAGTGGAAGAGGACCAAATGGCTTCACAGTCCACACGGGGTGACACTTAGCCCCCAGTGGCCACAGTTTACCTACAAAGAGAGAATTCAGCACTGCTGCCTCAGGTTCATTGGATAATAAGAAACCATGTCCTCCAGGTCACATAGATGCAGACCCAGCTTTGATGGGCTCACTATAAAGGAAGCTAAAGCTCCTGACAACAACATATATTTCAAGTGCCCAACCTCAGAGGCAGTTTCTCAAGAAGTATTTAGGCCAGCAGAGCTCCATGTTTGTGGAGTGTTTACCATGTCCCTTACTTATGGAAACTGCTCTATCACCTCCAAGGTTGGGAAATCCTGAGCGTATTCCATTCCAGATATGTATTCACGTATTTTCTAACTCTTCTCCTCTAATTGTGTCTTACTTGTGGCAAAGGTAATGTCAAGGCATTGTTGTGGATGAAAGTGGGAAGATTTTGTGTAGCACATATTTGCATACACATTGGATTCATTTTCCAATTTTCCATTCAAAATACTGAATCTCTGACACGAAACTATACCCTACTAGACTCTGACTACTATTCCTAATATGATGGAGAAAAATAACTCAAACAGAATAGAAATACAAGCAGTTCAGAAGAGGCATGGTGTATAGTTGGACTTGCCGTTTGCATTATGTAGGTTAGGTGTTATAAATCTAGTTAATTTTTAATTGAAATAGTTCTCCATGTGTTTTTAAAGTTAATGAATATGTGAATTCCTGTATCCCTTTCTCTGTAGCCTATTCAGCACATGTATTTTTATATGCACATATAGAATCCTACCTGGTATCACATATACATTCTTGTGAGGTGGCTGACTTGGCAGATACAAATTATGAGAAGAGATCACTCCTGCTAAATGCTGTTGGATCTTAAAATTCAACCTATGGGGACCTTCCTAGTTGAACAACATTATTCATAAATCCATGTTCATTAAAATTAATATTTCGGGATCTATGAATGATATATATTTCACCATGAATTTCGATTGGCATATATATTGCCACTTTATAATGTCTGTGTGTGTTTTGTATATATATACTCTCCAGATTTTTCACAATATGAAATATGTGTCTTAATATTCACTCCCTAAATACATTCATATTCATGTATGTGGATTTGTAATCAACTTTGCACAAGATTATTCTCAGAAATATTCATCCACCTGAAATACTTATTTGTTTCCTAGTACTGAAAACAAACTTCAGTGAAAGGTGCATACAAATCCTAATATTTCTACCGTAACTTACCAAGTTTAACATCAATGCAAGTAGATTCCTATGGGACATGATGTGTATTTTGACGTTCATTTTTATTTAAAACTGGTACAGTACTATTTCTTCAGTTTATGCACATCCATGGATAAATTTTTCACCCAAAATTTCAAAATTAAAGACATTTGTTTCACTTTCAATCACTTCCTGCTTCCGAACACATGTAGTCCTCCAGGTTTTTCGACTGGTCGTTTCATGAGACTTTTTAACAAACACATTATTTTCGATTTCCATAATCACTTTTGAAGGAAAACTCACACACCCTCTTCATGATAAACCGTAACCCTAATATTACCATTAGACTTATAATTGGTTGTAATGAATGTATGTATACCAATATCAATATAAGATTTCCTGTATATTTTCAGATATCAATTTATTCTAACTCCAATTTCTAAAGTTGGATCCAGTTATATTATTTATTCACAGTACGATCTATTCATGCATCATCTCTATATTCATTGACACAGGGTACACCTATTTGTATACCCAATACTAATTTATGGGTTTTAAAAATATTGCTTCCCAAAATGGTGGAAGAAATACTCATGTCACCTGATCTACATATACATTTTATCACAGTAATATTCTGGACAAAAATGCAAAGGTCACACTTATGATTGTACCAAACCCTAAATTGAAAGTGAGTATATATTACTAAAAACATCCTTGTCCAGGATGCCTAATTCTCCCAAGTGTCAATATTGTTGGGGACTATATATTTGTTTCTTCCTATGATTATATATTCAACCTCAACCCTGTTGAAAATGTCTAATCCTATCACGCATTTTATAATTTGTCTGATTTCCTAATGTCTCTATTGAGACCTGCTTTCCTACATATTTTCCCCAGTTCATCATTGTGACTGACTCTTCACATGTGCTGACATTTACATTCACTCTCTAAACGAAACCCTATTGCTAAAAAACTATTGGTCCTACTCGAAGACTCACTCTTCTTCCTAAACCTACTATCTTCCAAATCCTACCGACTATCCATTTTTGACTGGATGTTCTCTTCGACATTCAGGCATCTGAGGTGCAAGGTTTTATTCCATTGTGTATAGATTTATCTGAGACTAAAATGCAGAATGTAATTCAAAGCTAAATATCCCAAAGAAGGGCCCAATGCCCTTTCTGGCTTCAAATCGTAACTAGATTTATGTTTTCATACTTATATTTCAAATATATATTCTTATAAATTTTGCAGGTTCCCAATACCATTATTCATCCAGCAGAATGATTCCTAACACAAGTCAAATATGTTATTGACCCTAACCATACACTGTTCCCTCATTCTAAATTTACAGAGAGGAGGGACAGAGTTGGTCTTACAATACAGGAAAGTAGGGGATCTTCCACCTGCTGAGAACCTCAAAGTTCCATGCAGAAATGTTGACTGAAGAAGATGTAGGCAGCTATGAAGAACCTGAGAGAACAAAAGTCATGTTCAATGGCAAACAACCTGTTCAGGATGAAGGGTTCTGTCTGAATCAGCCTCTCACATCTTAATTTAGAGAAGATGGACCAAACCAGGCCTGTGTGGGTAGCTGTTTCTGGGTGCCTATGGTTGTATACCATTCTAAATTGTGAAAGTGTCACAGGAAGTAGGGGCAGCCTCCTTCTCATGTGACACTTGGAAGCCACTGGTAGGACAAAGTGGTTGCCAAGGCAGTGACCTCATTCAGTTCCTAAAGGAAGTGACCTCACCTCACTTCCTTGGTGATGGAAATCTCTGAACTTGGGATTCATGAAGCCAGGCACCCAGAGCCAGTCCCAGTCCCAGTCCCAGTGGTCTCACTTGTTTGGATTTACCAAGGACAGTGTCAGTCTTTCTTGGTACCTACTAATGTGAGGATGGCCAAATGCCAGGAAAGCTCTAAAGAGGGGTCATTCCTGAGAAAGCAGGTAGTTTCTCACCTCTGGGTCTTGACACCTGCACAGAATTGGCCAAGGAGACCAGATCTGAGACAGATCAGGCCATTCCGTGGGAATATAGTATGGCTCACCAGTCAGAGGACAGTCCGGATAGTCACAGAACTTCTTGGGGGAAGGAGGTGCCTTTGTGGGTGTGGGGGTGGGTTTCTGGTTTTGTCTCATGTTCAGAGAATAGGTAGGCAAGGCGCTTTTTTTGGTGTGGAATGAACTGTTTCTAGTAAGTCATTTGACAAGGCGAGTGTTTCTATGTCTGTCTATCACACTGTGTCCGTGGTTGCAGATATTAGAAAAGAAAATGCATCAATGGATGTGTCCTGTCTAGTAGAATGCTTCCCAGCATTCATCCTGTCCAATTTATGAATGGATTTCAGATTGCCTTTTCGATGGGTAACACCTGCAATCTTCCTATGTTTCAGTTTTCTTCTGGACTTCTGCCCCTCTCCAGAATAGGCTCATGGTTTTATGTCTAAGGTATGTACCACTTCCAAGCTGTGTGCCATGACCATGTACTGGATAGCTCAAAGGAATGGCGAGCATCTCTGAAAAATCAGATATTAGTGTGACCATTAAATCCCAGTGGAGAAACCCTGCTTTGGGCCTTTTGCTTACCTATTGTTCTGTTGCCCTGAATGTCAGGAAGTTCTTTGCCTCAGGCCACCCCTTTGTGAAGCCTGAAGAAAACAGTTTTCAAATGGAAATGAATGGGCAACACCTGTGGCTCTTTGCTTAATTGCTTTGGAAAGGGATGTGTCTGAATCAGCCTCTTGGCCCTGTGTTAGGCTGTAGCTTAGATTCTCAGCACCTGATGGATCTAAAGAAAGATCCCATGGGTGCATTAAAAACCAAAATGGCCAAAAGAGCAGTCATTGTTTATGAAGACTCTCGCCTTCCTCTCTAAGGTTCCTGACATCCATCAAGTGAGAATAGGGATCCTTTGTTTCAAAAGAGTTCTTCAAAGCCCTGCAGAGGCTATCCCATAGGTGCTTGGGTTTTCTCATGACCCCAATTTACATGAAGAATCTAAACCCTACAGTCAGTAGGCCTCAAATTGGAGAAGCCAAGCTGTATTAACGGCAGGCCGATTTGATCACTCCTGTTTCACAGTCAGGATTTCCAGGCCACACTGACTTTAGGCAAATGAGGGGCAAGGGAGGTTATTTTGGACACTGTCCTGTCCTGCGCCCCTCATGGAAACCTCCATCCAGAGGTTAGGATGAGTGTCTATATGGAAGAAGAAAAGGGTTATGTGGGAGCATTTTGTTTGGAATTGTGGTAATTTGTGTGGCACTTAGAAGAAAAGACTGGGTCGACCTGGGCTTGAACTCTGTTGTGATTCCTCTTAGAGAATGAATTCTGGAACTGACCTCAGAGAAGTATTTTCATGAATTGTGTTTGGTTTTTACTAGGCCATGCATGAGAGTCGCCCTTGGAACCTGAGATCTAGGTGCAGGGTGGCTTTCCCCAGAGCACTGGGAATCTCAGCCAGGATATCACATGATTTTATTCTGAAAGACTTTGCAGCCACAGTTGAGAGTCAAAACACACATGGACCTCACATTGTAGACCTCAATGGGCCTGGCTTCATGTGACCTTTTTAGCCACACTTTGGGAAGTCTTGCCTGTGAGTGTTCTCTAGAGCTTTCATTGAAATGAGCTTCCTCAACATTTAATGGTTCCTGAATAAATTGAAACCCAAAGAGCCTCCAACTTCATCCTCGACAAATGGCTTGATAAATACCATAAAATTTTTGAAATTCCCATGACCAGGTGGCACTGGAGAACTTTTGGATATCCTGTTGCTGACCATCAGTGTACCAGACAGTGCCTTGACTGACTTTGTTTCATGAAAATTGTGTAGAACAGTGATGCCAGTAAGTTGGAGCCTGCTCATTAGTGGGCCTAGAGCAGTGGTGTGAAGGTGTGTGATAAAACATGTGTGGTGGGGCCATGTTTATCTGCCATTGGCTTCCAAATGCCTTGTGACTGACAGGGTACAGCAAGCAGACCCTTATATGTAAAGGCATCTTGTTATATGGATAGGTTTATGGGCAATATTCAGAATCAGGTTGGCTACCTGGTACCACACGTACATTCTTGTGAGGTGGCTGACTTGGCAGATACAAATTGAGAGAAAAGATCACTCCTACTAAACCCCATTGAAACTGAATATTCAACATATGGGTGAGCTTTCTAGTTGAACAACATTATACATAAATCCATGTTCAGTAAAATGAATATTTTTAGATCTGTGGATAATATATATTATATGATGAATTTTGATTGACATATATATTGCTACTTTTTTGTCTGTGTGTGTTTTGTGTTTGTGTGTGTATATATATATATATATATATATATATATATATATATATATACACACTCTCCAGATATTTCAAAAAATGAAATATATGTGTCTCATATACACTCCCTAAATTCATTCATGTTCATGTATCTGGATTTATAATCAACTATTCACAAGATTATTCTCAGAAATATTCATGCACCTGAAATTTGCCTAATGCTCTCAAATATCAATCCTATTGGTGTCTACATATTTGTTTTTTCCTAAGATTATATATTCAAACTCAATCCTTTTCAAAATATCTAGTCCTGTCACTCACTTTGTAATTTCCCTGATTTCATAATGTCTCTATTGATATCTGCTTTCCTACATATTTTCCCCAGTTCATCATTGTGACTGACTCTTCAACTGTGCTCACATTTACATTCACTCTCTAACTGAAACCGTATTGCTAAAGAACTTTTGTTCTAAATTCTATACTCACTCTTCTTCCTAAACCTACTGACTATCTTCCTAATCCTACCAACTATACCTTTTTCACTGGATGTTCTCTTCTACATTCAATCATCCAAGTAACTGTCGGGGAAGCTTCGGAGAAGGAGACGACCAACAGAATACTCATGATACAGAAAAAGGTTTATTGGGTTTCCAGCATGCTGGGGCTCAGAGCTCACTTTAATAGAGCAGATAGCCCTGAGAATAGCTTAAGTAGAGTTTGTATACTTTCCCTGGAGAAGGCAGGGAGGGAAGTTTATTGATGGGTCACGACGAGTGGGCAGTTTGCATGCAACTGGGTGAGGGAGTACATTCTGTAGTTTGGCAGTTGGGGACAGCACATTTTGGGAACAAGTTTTGCAAGCATTTCTCAAGATTTCAACAGTTTTTTGTTAAGCATAGGGAAATACAGGAAGTGACAAGTACTTATTTTATTAACCTTTCATTCCTCACTTCTTTTTCTGGCTACTTTTAATCATAAAAATTATCATTGGGGGGTTTCACATTCTATGTCTCCTAGTGGGGTATTACCATAAGTTTAACTCGTCCAATTTGAGCCTGGAGAAAAGAAATTACACGGTTGAGAAAACAGGGTTTTATAGTTAGCAATAATATGAGGATTATTATTGGACCAGCCAGGGTTGATAAAAACGTAGTTAACCAGGGCCACTGTGTGAACCAAGACTCAAACAACCCTTTTTTGGGTCTCTCTCTCTCTTGTTGATGCTCTTTAATGTGTCTTTTTAATTTACTCATAGATTTTATTACAACTCCAGTATGTTCGGCATAAAAACAACATTCTTCCCTCAATGCAGCACAAAGGCCCCCTTCTTTAATGAAGAGGAGGTCCAAACCTCAACTGTTCTGTAAAACAACTTCAGAGAGAGAGGTTAAAGTTTCATGCAAAGCTCTGATGGTGGTTTCTAATATCTTAGTTTTGGTCTATTGCTGCTTCTAATTGGGTAATTTATTGTGTCACATGGACAAGGGCAGTGGTTCCTGGGCCCACCCGTGCAGCAAATCCTATTCCTAATATGATGGCTAAAGTGAGGGATATATGCTCCCAGTGGAACCTGGTTGTATGTCCCCCTATTTGATCTTCAAATGAACCTGCTTCATAATAGAGCACTCTGGGAAACATCTGCACCATTACACGATTAATCACATCTGTTGACCATTTCATGAAAACATAAACAAGGTTTAAGTATATAGAATTATTCTGTTGTAAGGAGGACAAGGCAAGGCACCTAAGATAGCACTAAAGACAGGGAAACAGTCCTATTTGGTTGCAACCGGATTCAGAGGGCATTGCTTCTGTTGTAATCAATTAATCCCCTGAAACTCAAGTTTAGGTAGTTTCAGAATTTTGTACCCAACATGTAAGGGAAGGTGCTCAGAAGCTCACAGTCTGCAGAAGTTCAAAAACGCAGTATTTGTTCCTGTTTTTCCCCTGTTCTGGGCAAGTTAACTTTTAAAGGACACCTGGGAGGGGGAGAGCTTTTTCTTCCCTTTCTTATTTTACCCCTGCCAGCTGTTACCATGGAGACCAGTTGGTAACTTCTTTATCTTAGAAATGTAGCCATCTCTGTGAATCCCCAGCTCAAGGACAGAGGCCTTGTTCACATATTTTGTGAAAAACTAGAAAAAGGGTGTCTACCTGAGAAGTGCTGATTTTTTTAGCCACTGGCCAAGTAGAACAGGGCAACACGAAAAGAGGAAGTTTATCTACATTGAACTCTTTTATAGGGACTCTTTTGCTGAAAGTCCTAAAGTCAGCCATGGTGAAGACTTCTGGAGAAGGTCAGTTAAGACTTTTCTGTGGGCCTAGTGCAGAGGGGGAAGACGGGGAAGGTGGGCTGTGATCAGCTCCGTGGATCTGAGAATGAGGAAGGAGAGATGTAAAAGAATAATGGGAAACGGGTTTGAGATTTTCCTAGCAACAAAAACTTGAGCAGTAGAACAGGTAGAGCAGAGAGGATGATGGGAGTGAGTATCTCAAAACGCATATGAGGGACGTTTAATTATTAGTAAACTGTTTTCAGTGATGACAAACCAACTTTAAAGGCCATTTTTATTACATCTTAGATAGGGGACTGAGGGCTCTCCTCAGCTGGTTTGAGCTTTGGTTTAGCTGGTAAGAAGACCTGGCGGGACCCGCTGCGGGCACTGACAGGACAAGAGAGGAGTGAGTGGGTGGAGGGGTACTTCAGTAACTGCTGCCTCAGCAAGGAGGCAATGGTCTGAGAACCGGCAGAGGTTTGGGTTTTTGATCTAGTAATTGGAGGGGAGAAATCAGGTTGCTGAGGTGGGAGTGACAGCAGAATGTCTGGAGCAGAAGGCTGAGGGTGAGGATCTATTGGAGAAGCATAGTTCAGGATGTGAGTGAAGGAGGGAAAAGGTCACGCAGAATTTGAGAATCTAGAGACCCCTCTGGGGGCCATCGGTTCTTCTTATCTAATTGGTAATATGGCCAATGATGTGTACTGAATTTGATGAGGAGTTTGGGTTCCATCAGGCAGCCCCTGTTTGCTCAAATCCCCATGACTTACAGAAGAAGTCGGCTTTCCCCCCACACAGCCGTGACTGTGGCTTTGAGAGTCTGCCCGGCAAACATAGTAATCTAGGCTAGCCAACCTGCATCTGGCTTGCATGTCCCTTCATCCATAATGTTTGTTTCCATTATCTATGCTACAGAAGTAATTTAATGGAATTTTAGTGGTATCCTCTTCATCAGGGATATCCCAATAGGTAAGACCTATAGCCAGCTGACAAATGTCTGGGAGGAATGATGGCCACCAGGTCCCTCAGAGGGCTGTATGCGAGATAGATTATACTTCTTTTTCAGTAGGAATTGTGATCAGCCATCACTGCTGAATGGGCTGATGTGGCTTAGGACTACTTGTGGCCAAGGAGAGAGTCCACAGACTTATCCACATGGCGAATACGCAATTTGAAGGTTTTACCAGTCTTTTCCAGTTTCCAGCCAGAGTCTGGACAGGGCGCAGGCTTGAGATGAGAGGCATGGATCCAGAAATTGATTCCATCTACCTTTACCACTGGAGGTGTTATAAGTAGCACCGGCTATGGTCCTTTCCAGCGGGGTTTCAAGCATGATACCTGATGTCGTCTTACGTAGATGAAGTCTCTTACTTGATATCGATGTGGAGTCCCTTTGTCCCCAGTTTGGTAGGCAGTGGCCAGCTGTTTACACAGGTATCACTGAGTTCTTTTCAGAGCTTTAAGTCTGTCAAGCAAGGGGGTGTGGATGGAATGGTTAGGTCTTTGAGTCGGGCTTAGGTCCCTTACTGCAGGAGGGCAACAATAGAGAATTTCACAGGGGCTAAGGTTACTCAAAGAAACAGAGGGAGTATTTCTTGCATGAAACATTGCATAAGGCAGGAGCATAGTCCAATCTTTTATGCTGTTCTCTAAGTTTAATTTTCTTAAGGTCTCTTTAATGGTTCAATTTATTCTATCTGCCTGTCCTGAACTCGGGTATCTATAAGCACAATATAACTTCCAATTAATTCCCTGGTTCCTGGCTAACCCCTGACTTACCTGGGCCATGAACACCAGTCCATTATCAGACCCTATTACCGGCTTAGCTTCCTCCAATGGTAAAGAGGCTGAGTCAGCAGCAGGGAAATCCATTTGAGGGTGTTGTGGGTTAGGGGACAAGGGCAGGGGATTAGTAAGGGAAGAAGAGTCCAGTAGAGTCAAATCTGTGACTCGGGGAGAACAGGGGGTGGAGGAGGAGGAGGTTGAGAGGGTTTGAGAGATCATGGGGGAAGGAGTAGGAGCAGAGGCAGGGGCAAGGAAAGGCTTCACCCATGGAGGAGGAGATTTGCAGATGTTCTGCCAAGTTAAGATATATGGCTGTTGATCCAGATGGCTATGTGTTCCCGGCTGAGATAATATCTCTGAATTTTTAAATTAGTGCAAAGTAGAAAGATCCTTCTAGGGGCCATCCGAATTCAAAGGTGGGCCATTCTGAGGCACAGAGATTCTGCCAGGTCCAGCATTTTACTAAAACAAGAAAGATTCTGAGCTCTTAAGCGGACTTTGTTCCAGTGATCAAGGGTCAGGGACAGAGGCATTGAACTGCTCTGTCCCATAATGAAAGGTACACAAACAGCAAAAGCAAGGACACATGACACAGATAAGACAAGACCATAAACACAGGCAATGGACGTCAAACACTGAAACCAGGAATGAGTAGCCGGCAAAACCCGATGGGATGACAATACCGAATCTGAAACAAAATATCACTGAGTTGAGGAGACTATTGTTCCTTAATTTCCCGAGTTTTCTGCGGCGTCCCCCAGGGAGGTGCCCTGTGTCTCCGTGACACGTCTCTCAGCCACCTTCGGAGGGAGCTCAGGCTCTTCATCGCCAGAGATTTTGCCAAGCCCTAACATGAAACCTGAAACCAGAAAGAGGTGCCTTACTTGCTCCGAGAGGAGCCCATTGGGGTCTCTCGTCTGCCACTGCCAAAACTCTGTGGAACCTCAATATGTAAAGGTCGGGCGAGTGTCGAAGGAAGAGACCACCAAGAGTCTGTCTCATGCAACAGCAATGGGTTTATTTGGGGTTCAGCATGCTGTGGCTCAGAACTCACTTAAATAGAGCAGAGAGCCCTGAGAACACCTTAAGCACAGCTTATATACTTTCCTTGGAGAGGGAAGAGAGGGAAGTTTACTAATGGGTGAGGGCATGTGGGCGGTTTGCATGACACTGAGTGAGGGAGTACATTCTGCAGTTTGGCAGTTGGGAACAGAACATTCTGGAAACAAGATTAGCAAACATTTCTCAAGATTTCAACAGTGTTTTGTTAAGCATACAGAAAAACAGGAAGTGACAAGTACCTATTTTATTAACCTTTCACTACGGACTATCCCTTTTCGACTAGATGTTCCTTCTACATTAATTCATCCAAGGTACAAGGTCCTATGGCATTGTATATCAATTTAATTGAGACACCTCTGCAGAACGTAATTCAAAGCTGCATATCCCAATCAAGAGCCCAATGCCCTTCTGGACTTCAAATCATACTTAGATTTCTTTTTTCATACATATATTTCACCTATATATTCTTATACACATAGCAAGTTCCCAATACCATTATTCATCCAGCAGAATGATTTCTAACCCAAACCGAACATGTTATTAACCATAACCATACACTGTTCCCTCAATCTAACTTTACAGAAGAGCAGGGAAAGAGTTGATCTTACAATACTGAAATGTAGGGAATCTTCCACCTCCTGAGAACCTCAAAGGTACATGCAGAAATGATCCCTGGAGAAGAGGTAGGCAGCTATGAAGGACCTGAGAGACCAAAAGTCATCTTCCATGGCAAACAACCTGGTCAGGATAAAAGGTTGTGTATGAATCAGCTTCTCTTCTTAACGTAGAGAAGTTGGACCAAACTAGGCCTGTGTGGAGATCTATTCCTGGGTGCCTATTGTTGATATACCATTCTAACTTGTGAAAGTGTCACAGAAAGTAGGGGCAGCCTCCGTATCATCGGACCCTTGAAAGCAACAGTTAGGACAAAGTGGTTGCCAAGACAGTGACCTCATTCAATTTCTGAAGGAAGGGACCTCACTTAACTTCCTTGGTGATGGAACTCTCTGAATTTGGGATCCAGGAAGCCAGGCACCCAGAGCCAGTCCCTGTTCCAGTCCCAGTGGTCTCACTTGTTTGGATTCAGCAAGGACAGAGTCAGTCTTTGTTGGTACCTACAGATGTGAGGAAGGCCAAATGAGAGGAAATCTCTGAAGCGGGGCTTTTCCTGAGAAAGCAGGTAGTGGCTCACCGCTGGCTACTGAGAACTTCACAGAGTTGGCCAAGGAGACCAGATCTGAGACAGGACAGGCCAATTTGGGGGAACATATTTTGGCCCACAAGTCAGAGGACACTCTGGATAGTCACAGACCTACTTGGGGGAAGGAGGTGCCTTTGTGGGTGTTGTTGTGGGTTTGTGGTTTTGTCTCATTTTCCTAGAATAGGTATTAAAGTCGGTTTGTTTGGATTGAAGTTTAGTGTTTCTAGTAAGTCTTTTGACATGGCGAGTGTTTCTATGTCTCAGTATTTCACTGTGTCCGTGGTTGTATGCATTAGAAAAGAGAATGCATCAATGGATGTGTCCTGTCTAGTAGAAAGCTTCTCAGCATTCAAATTGCCCCATTTATGAATGGACTGTAGCTTGCCCTATTGATGCGCAATACCTGCTATATTCCTAAGTTCCTGTTTTCTTTCTGAATTCTGGCCACTCTACAGAATAGGACCATGGTTTTTTGTTCACGATATGTACCACCTTCAAGCTCTGTGACTGGCCATGTACTGGATAGCTGAAAGAAATGGCAAGCATCTCAGAAAACTCAAGTATCAGTGTGACCAGGAAATTCTCAGTGGAGCAACCCTGCTTTGGACCATTTGCTTACCTATTGTTCTGTTTTCCTGAATTTCAGGAAGGTCTTTGACTCAGGCCACCCTTTTGTGAAGCCTGAAGAAAACAGTTTTCAAATGGAAATTATTGGGCATACATGTGGCTCTTTCCTTAACTGCTTTGAAAAGGGATGTGTCTGAATCAGCCCCTTGGCTCTGTATGAGGCAGTGGCTTAGATTCTCAGCACCTGAGGGATCTAAAGAAATTTCCCATGCGTGCATTCAAAACCAAAATGGCCAAAAGAGCAGTCATTGGCATGAAGTCTCTAGCCTTCCTCTGTAAGGTTCCTGACCTCCATCAAGTGAGAATAGGAATCCTTTGGGTCAAACGAGTTCTTCAAAACCTGCAGAGGCTAGCCCATAGGTGCTTGGGTTTTCTCATGACTCCAATTCACATAAAGAATCAATATTTGACAGTCAGTAGGCCTCAAATTGGACAAGCAGAACAGTATTAACACCAGGCCTATTTGATCACTCCTGGTTAACAGGAAGCGTGTCCAGGCCACCCTGACTTTAGGCAAATGAGGGGCAAGGTAGATTATTGTGGATACTGTCTTGGTCTGCGCCCCTCATGGAAACCTCCAGCCAGAGGTTATGATGAGTGTCTATATGGAAGGAGATGAGGTCCATATGGGAGTGTTTTGGTTTTAATTGTGGTCAATTGTGTGGTAGTTGGAAGAGATGACTGTGTCCACCGGAGCTTGAACTCTGGTGTGATTACCCTTAGAGACTGAGTTCTGGAACTGACCTCAGAGAAGTATTGCAAAAAATAGTGTTGGGATTTTAGGAGGTCACGCATGAGAATCACCCTTGTAATCTGAGATCTAGACCCAGGATGGCTTTCCACAGTGCTCGGGGATTCTGAGCCAGGATATCACATGATTTAATTCTTAAAGACTTGGGACCCTTAGTTGAGAATACAAACACACATGGATCTCACTTTGTATACCTCAATGGGCCTGGATTCATGTGACCTTTTGGCCACTCTTTGGGAAGCCTTCCCCGTGAGTGATCTCCAGAGCTTTCATTGAAATGAGCTTCCTCACCATTTAATGGTTCCTGAATTAATTGAAACCCACAGTGCCTCCAACTTCATCCTTGAAAAATGGCTAGATAAATACCATGAAATTTTTGAAATTTCCATGACCAGGTGGCACTGGATAAACTTTGAATGTCCTGTTGCTGATCATGATGGTTCCAAACTGTGCCTTGATTGACTGGGTTTCGTGAAAATGTTGTAGAACAGA
This sequence comes from Callospermophilus lateralis, assembly GCF_048772815.1. Classification (NCBI taxonomy): domain Eukaryota; kingdom Metazoa; phylum Chordata; class Mammalia; order Rodentia; family Sciuridae; genus Callospermophilus; species Callospermophilus lateralis. The sequence goes on along the minus strand of NW_027514746.1, from coordinate 587,717 downwards.
GATGCCAGTAAGTTGGAGCCTGCTGAGTAGTGGGCATAGAGCAGTGGACTGTAGGTGTGTAAATAAATATTTTTGGTAGGATCACCTGGATCTTCCATTGGCTTCCAAAAGACTTGCGACTGACATGGTGCAGGCAGCCGACCCTTATATGTAAAGGCATCTTTTTATATGGAGAGGTTTCAGGGCAATGTTCAGAATCAGGTTGCTATAGTCAAGTGGGAAAGCTATGTGGGATTAAAGCCTGGTTCGTACATTCTCTTGTCGACCACGACAAACCACACGTGACAGAACTCCCTCTATCATTGTGTCGCAGTTGAACTCCTTGTATTTCATGAATCTAATACGAAACTCCCAGTTCAGGAGTAAGAAACACCCTGAAAATTGGAGCATGACCAAATGGCTTCACAGACCACACGGGAAGACACTTAGCTCCCAGTGGCCACAGTTTACCTACAAAGAGAGAATTCAGAACTGCTGCCTCATTTTCATTAGAAAATAAGGAACCATGTCCTCCAGGTCACATAGATGCAGACCCAGATTTCATGGTGTCACTACAAACGAAACTAAATTTCCTGACAATTACAAATATTTCATGTGCCCAACCACAGAGGAAGTTTCTCAAGAAGTCTTTAGGCCAGCAGAGCTCCATGTTTGTGAAGTGTTTACCCTCTCCCTTACTTTTGGAAACTGTTCTTCTACTTCCAGTGTTGTGAACTTCTGAGCATTTTACATTTCTCATATGTATTCACAGATTTTCTAACTCCTCTCCTCTAATTGTGTCTTACTTGGAGTGATGGTTATGTCAAGCCATTGTTCTGGAAGAGAGTGGGAAATTGTTCCTGTAGTACATGTTTGCATACACATTAGATTAATTTTTCTATTTTCCATTTGAAATACTGAATCCCTGACACCAACCCATACCCTACTAGAATCTGACTACTAATCCTAATATGATGGAGAAAAAGAAACCTAACTGAATAGAAATACAGTCCTTTCATAGGAAGCATGGTGTATACTTGTATTTGCCTTCTGCTTTATCAAGAGTATGTGTTTTAAATCTAGTCAACTTTTTATTATAATATTTCTTCATGAGTTTTTAAAGTTATCACATATGTAAATTCCTGTCTCCCTTTCTCTGTATCCTATTCAGCACATGTATTTTTTATGCACATATACTATCCTACCTGGTATCCCACGTACATTCTTGTGAGCTCACTGACATTGGAATATAAAAATTGTGAAAAGAGATGACTCCCCCTAAATACTGATTGAACTGAAAATTCAACCTATGGGTGAGCTTCATAGTAAAAAACATTATACATAAATCCATGTTAAGTAAAATGAATATTTTTGGATATGTGGATGAATTACATTTTATGATGAATTTCAATTGGCATATATATTTCTACATATTAATTTGTGTGTGTGTGTTTGTGTGTGTATTTGTGTGTGTATATATATATATATATATATATATATATATATATATATATATATATATATTCTCCAGAATTTCCAAAATATGAAATATATGTATCTTATTATACACTCCCTAAATTCATTCGTATTCATGTATTTGGGTGTATAATCAACTTTACACAAGATTATTCTAAGAAATACTCAACCACCTGAAATACATATTGGTTTCCTACTACTGAAAACTAAGTTCAGTGAATGGTGCTTACAAATCCTAATATTTCTACTGTAACTGACCCAGTTTAACATCAATGGAAATAGATTTCTATGGGACATGATGTGTATTTTGAAGTTCATTTTTATTAAACACTGGTACATTAAAATTTCTTCAGTTTATGTACAACATAGGATACATTTTTTTCATTCACAACTTCACAAATTTATAGGCATTTGGTTCACTTTCAATTACTTACTATTTCAGAACACATGTATTCCTCCATATTTCTCTACTGTTCTTTTCACTTGACTTCATTCTAAACACATTATTTTCGATTCCATTATCATTGTTCAAGCAAAACTCACTCTTCATGATAAACTGTAACCCTAATATTACCATTAGATATATAACAGGTTTGAATGAATTTATGTATATCAATATAAGATTTCATATATTTTTTTCAGATGCAAATTCAATCCATTATTTAAAGTTGGAACCAGTTATATACTTTATTCACAATATGGTCTATTCATGCATCATCTGAATAATCATCAACACAGGGTACACCTTTTCATATCCCCAGTACTAATTTATAAGTTTTCAGGATATTGCTCCCCATAATGGTGGAAGAAAGACTCATGTCACCTGATCTACATATACATTTATCACAGTAGTATTCTGGACACAAAATGCAAAGGTCACACTTATGATTGTACCAAAGCCTAAATGGAAAGTGAGCATGGATTATTAAAAACATCTGTCCAGGTTGAGTAATGCTCTCAAATGTCAATCCTCTTTGTTACTACATATTTGTTTTTTTCCTAAGATTATATATTCAACCTCAAGCCTTTTGAAAATATCTAATCCTATCACTCACTTTATACTATGCCTGATTTCTTAATGTCCCTATTGATATCTGCTTTTCTACATATTGTCCCCAGTTCATCATTGTGACTGTAACTTCAAATGTGCTGACATTTACATTCACTCTCTATCTGAAACCCTATTGCTAAAGAACTTTTGGTCCAACTCCTATACTCACTATTCTTCCTAAACCTACTGACTATCTTCCTAATCCTACAGACTATCCCTTTTTGACTGCATGTTCTCTTCTACATTCAAACATCCGAGGTACACGGTCCTATGCCATTGTATATCAATTTATCTGAGACCTCGGTGCAGAACATAATTCAAGCTAAGTATACCAATCGTGGTTTCAATTCCTATCTGGGCTTCAAATCTTTCCTAGATCTCTGTTCTCATACATATATTTCACGTCTATATTCTTATAAATATCACAGGTTCCCAATACCATTATTCATCCAGCATAATTATTCCTAACCCAAATCGAACATGCTATTAACCCTAACCATACAATGTTCCCTCAATCTCATTTACAGAAGAGCAGGAACAGAGTTGGTCTTACAATACAGGAAGGTAGGGGATCTTCCACCAGCTGACAACATCAAAAGTCCATGCAGAAATAATCCCTGGAGAAGATGTAGGCAGCTATGAGGGACCTGAGAGAACAAAAGTCATCTTACATGGAAAACATCCTGGTCATGATGAAAGGATGTGTCTGAATCAGCCTCTCTTTTCTTAATGTAGTGAAGATGGACCAAACCAGGCCTGTGTGGAGAGTTGATCCCGGGTGCCTACGGTTGATATACCATTCTAACTTGTGAAAATGTCAGAACAAGTAGGTGCAGCCTCCATCTGATGGGACCCTCGGAAGGAACTGTTAGGAAAATGTGGTTGCCAGGGTAGTGACCTCATTCAGTTCCTGAAGGAAATGAACTCAACTTACTTCCTTGGTGATGAAACTCTCTGAACATGGGATCCAGGAAGCCAGGCACCCAAAGCCAGTCCCAGTGCAAGTCCCAGTGGTCAAACTTGTTTGGATTTACCAAGGACAGAGTCAGTCTTTCTTGGTACATACTGATGTGAGGTTGGCCAAATGCCAGGAAGATCTGAAGAGGGGCCTTTCCTGAGAAAGCAGGTAGTGGCTCATCGCTGGCTTCTGACAGCATCACAGAGTTGGCCACGGAGACCATATCAGAGACAGGACACCCCAATATGGGGGAATATATCATGGCCCACCAGTCAGAGGACACTCTGGATAGTCAGAGACCTACTGGGGGAAGGAGGTGTCTTTGTGGGTGTGGTTGTGGGTTTGTTGTTTTGTCTCCTGTTCTCAGAATAGGTAGGAAAGGTGGTTTGTTAGTTTTGGAGTGGACTGTTTCTAGTAAGTCATTTGACAAGGCGAGTGTTTCTGTGTCTATATATCCCATTGTGTCCGTGGTTGTAGACATTAGAAAAGAAAACGCATCAAGGGATTTGTCCAGTCTACTAGAAAGCTTCCCAGCATTCATCCTGTGCAATTTATGAATGAACTGCAGCTTGCCTTATAAATGGGCAACACTCGCCATCTTCCTAAGTTCCTGTTTTCTTCCTGAATTCTGGCCACTCTCTAGAATACGCTCATGGTTTTGTGTCCAAGATATGTACCACCCCAAGCACTGTGACATGGCAATGTACTGGATAGCTGAAGGGAATGGCGAGTATCTCAGAAAACTCAGATATCAGTGTGACCAAGAAAGTCTCAGTGGAGAAACCCTGCTTTGGGCCTTTTGCTTCCCTGTCTGTTGCCCTGAATGTCAGGAAGGTCTTTGCCTCCGGCAACCCCTTTGTGAAGACTGAAGAAAACAGTTTTCAAATGGAAATAAATGTGCATCACCTGTGGCTCTTTGCTTAATTGCTTTGGAAAGGGATGTTTCTGAATCTGCATCTTGGCCCTGTGTGAGCCTGTGGCTTAGATTCTCAGCACCTGATGGATCTAAAGAAAGATCCCATGTGTGCATCCAAAACTAAAATGGCAAAAAGGGCAGTCATAGTGGATGAAGTCTCTTGCCTTCCTCCAGACAAAAGCTGAATAAAGATACTATAGAACTCAATAGCACAATCAATAACCTAGACGTAACCAACATATATAAAATATATCAACCATCATCAAGTGGATACACGTTCTTCTCAGCAGCACATTGATCCTACTCCAATATAGACCATATATTATGCAATAGGGAAACTCTTAGTAAATATAAAGGTATGGAGATAATACCATGCACCATATCTGATCATAATGGATTGAAACTTTAAATCAATGAAAAAAAAAAAGGAAGGAAAAATTCTACATCACATGGAAAATGCACAATATGTTACTGAATGATCAGTGGGTTACAGAAGACATAAAGGAGGAGATAAAAAAATTCTTAGAGACAAATGACAATAGAGACACAACATACCGGTTTGTATGGGACACAATGAAAGCCGTTTTAAGAGGGAAATTCATTTCTTGTAATTCTTTCCTCAAAAAAAGAAAAAAACAACAACAAATAAATGAACTCACACTACACCTCAAAAACCTAGAAAAGGAAGAGCAAAAGAACATCAAATGTAGTAGAAGACAAGAAATAATTGAAATTAGAGGAGAAATCAATGAAATTGAAACAAAAAATCTACATTGTAAAAATTGAAATAAATAAGAGTTGGTTCTTTGAAAAAATAAATATGTTCGACAGGCCCTTAGCCATGCTAACGAAGAGAAGAAGAGAGAGAACTCAAATTACTAACATATGGAATAAAGATGGAAATATCACAACACACACTACAGAAACACAGAAGATAATTAGAAAGTATTTTGAAACCCTATATTCCAATAAAATAGAAGATAAAGAAGATATCGATAAATTTCTTAAGTCATATGATCTGCCCAGATTGAGTCAGGAAGACACCCACAATTTAAATAGACCAATAACAAAGGAAGAAAAATAAGAAACCATCAAAAGACAACCAACCAAAAAGAGCCCTGGACCGGATAGGTATACAGTGGAGTTCTACAAAACCCTCAAAGAAGAATTAATACCAATACTTTTCAAGCAATTTCAAAAAATAGAAAAAGAAGGAGTTCCTCCAAATTCATTCTATGAGGCCAACATCACCCTGATTCCAAAACCAGACAAAGACACTTCAAAGAAAGAAAACTACAGACCAATACCTCTAATAAACTTGGATGCAAAAATTCTCAATAAAATCATGGTGAATTGAATACAAAAGCATATCAAAATAATTGTGCTTCATGATCAAGTAGGATTCATCCCTGGGATGCAAGCCTGGATCAATTTATGGAAATCAATAAATGTAATCCACCACATCAATAGACTTAAAGACAAAAACCATATGATCATCTCGATAGATGTAGATAAAGCGTTTGACAAAGTACAGCATTCCTTTATGTTCAAAACACTATAAAAATTAGGGATAACAAGAACTTACCTCAACATGGTAAAAGCTATATATGCTAAACCTCAGGCTAGCATCATCCTAAATGGAGAAAAACTGAAGGCATTCCCTCTAAAATCTGGAACAAGACAGAGATGCCCTCTATCACCACTTCTATTCAGTTTACTTCTTGAAATACTAGCCAGAGCAATTAGACAGACAAAAGAAATTAAAGGCATAAAAATAGAAAAAGAAGAACTTAAATATTCGCTATTTGAGGATGACATGATAACATATTTAACAAACCCTAAAGGGTATGCAAAGAAACTGCTAGAGTTAATAAATGAATTCAGCAAAGTGCCAGTATATAAAATCAACAAGAAAAAATCAAAGGCATTCCTGTATATCAGCAACAAAACTTCTGAAATTGAAATGAGGAAAACCACTCCATTCACAATATCCTCATAGAAAATAAGATACTTGGGAATCAACCTAAAAAAAGAGGTGAAAGATTTATACAATGAAAGTTACATAACTCTAAAGAAAGAGATAGAAGAAGATGTTAGAAGATGGAAAAATGTACCCTGTTCATGTATAGGCAGAACTAACATCATCAAAATTGCGATATTACCCAAAGTTCTCTACAGGTTTAATGCAATGCCAATCAAAATCCCAATGGCATTTCTTGTAGAAATATATAAAGCAATCATGAATTTCATATGGAAAAACAATAGACACAGAATAGCAATAGCAATTCTAAGCAGGAAGTGTGAATCAGGATGTATAGCGTTAACAGAGTTCAAACTGTACTACAAAGCAATAGTAACAAAAACAGCGTGGTACTGGTATCACAAAAGTCAGCTGGACCAATGGTACAGAATAGAGGACACAGAAACCAATCCACAAAAGTACAACTTTCTTATATTTGAAAAAGGGCCTAAAAGCATGCAATGGAGGAAGGATAGCATCTTCAACAAGTGGTCCAGGGAAAATTGGAAATCCATATGCAACAAAATGAAAATGAATCCCTTTCTCTCGCCATGCACAAAAGTTAACTCTAAATGGATCAAGGAGCAAGATATAAAATCAGAGACAATGCATCTAATAGAAGAAAAATTTGGCTACGATGTACATACTGTGGGGTTGGGCTCCAAATTCCTTAATAGGACAGCCATAGCACAAGAGTTAATAACAAGAATCAACAAATGGGACTTATTTAAACTAAAAAGTTTTTTTCGAAACAAGAGAAACAATAAGAGAGGTAAATAGAGAGCCTACATCTTGGGAACAAATTTTTACCCCTCACACTTCAGATAGAGCCCTAATATCTAGAATATACAAAGAACTCAAAAATTAAACAATAAGATAACAAATAAACCAATCCACAAATGGGCCAAGGACCTGAACAGAAACTTCACAGAGGAGGACATACAATCCATCAACAAGAACATGAAAAAATGCCCACCATCTCTAGCAGTTAGGGAAATTCAAGTCAAAACCACCCTAAGATACCATCTCACTCCAGTAAGATTGGCAGCCATTATGAAATCAAACCACAATAAGTGTTGGCGAGGATGTGGGGAAAAGGGTACACTTGTACACTGCTGGTGGGACTGGAAAATGTTGAGGCCAATTTGGAAAGCAGTATGGAGATACCTGGGAAAGCAGGGAAAGGATCCACCATTTGACCCAGCTATCTCACTTCTCGGACTATTCCCTGAGGATCTTAAAAGAGCGCACTATAGGGATACTGCCATATCACTGATCATAGCGGCACAATTCATAATAGCTAAACTGTGGAACCAAACTAGATGACCTTCCATAGGCGAATGGATAAAAAAGGGGCATCTATACACAATGGAGTATTATGCAGCATTAAAAAATGACAAAAATCATTGAATTTGAAGGGAAATGGATGGCATTAGAACATATAATGCTAAGCAAAGCTAGCCAATCCTTAAAAAACAAATGCCAAATGTTTTCTTTGATATAAAGAGAGCAAATAAGAACAGAACAGGGAAGAAGAGCCTGAGGAAAATATTAACACTAAATGGAGATGAGTGGGGGGAGAGAAAGGGAGAGAGAATGGAAAGCATATGGAAATGGTAGGAGACACTTAATGTTACACAAAATTCCATATAAGAGGTTGTGAGGGGAAAGGGGGGGAAACAAGGGAGAGAATTGAACAATAGCAGATGAGGTATAGAGGGTAGATGGTTGGGGAGGGGAGGGGGATAGTAGGGGATAGGAAAGGTAGAAGAATACAACAATCACTAATATGCCATTATGTAAAAACGTGAGTGTGTAACTGATGTGATTCTACGATTTGTATTGGGGTAAAAATGGGAGTTCATAACCCAAATGAGTCAAATGTATGAAAGATGATATAGCATGAGCTTTTGAACAACCAAAAAAAAAGAAAAAAAAAGGAATTTAATATCCAATATTTGAGACATTTTACAACTTTATTTTTTAATAAAATTGGCTTTTATTTGTTATCTTACTTGCTGTTATCTGCCTTTCAGTTTGAAAAAACGATGTGCTGTAGCCATTCATCCATGTAGTATGTAACAGAAAATTTTCAGTGTCTCCATATAACCAGATAGGCAAGGCATCAAGGTTTCCCTCACAAACAAGATAAAGGCTTTTGCATAAGAAATTTAATATTCTGCAATACAATTTTTTTAACTTTCCAATTAAATTTCAATTTTTTTTTAAAAAAAGAAGAAACTAAACCCCACAGTAAGAAGGCCTCAAAGTGGAGAAGTGGAACAGTATTAATGGCAGGCCTATTTTATCACTCCTGGTTCACAGGAAGGGTGTCCAGGCCACCCTGACTTTAGGCAAATGAGGGGCAAGAAAGCTTATTTGGGCCACTGTCTTGGGCTGTGCCCCTCATGAAAAACTCCAGCCAGAGGTTATGAGGAGTGTCTATGTGGAAGAAGATGAGGACAATGTGGGAGTGTTTTGGTTTTAATTGTGGTCATTTGTGTGGCAGATGGAAGAGATGACTGGGTCCAACTGGGCTTGAACACTGGTGTGATTCCCCTTAGAGAATGAGTTCTGGAACTGACCTCAGATAAGTATTGCCATGAATTGTGTTGCGATTTCAGGAGGCCACACATGAGAGTCGCCCTTTGAAACTGAGATCTAGGCCCAGGGTGGCTTTCCCAAGAGTACTGAGAATCTCAGCTAGGATATCACATGATTTTATTCTGAAAGACTTGGCACCCATAGTTGAGAGTCAAAACACACATGGACCTCACATTGTAGACCTCAATGGGCCTGGCTTCATGTGACCTTTTGGCCACTCTTTGGGAAGCCTTGCCTGTGAGTGTTCTCCAGATCTTTCATTGAAATGAGCTTCCTCAACATTTAATGGTCCCTGAATGAATTGAAACCCACAGTGCCTCCACCTTCATCCTTGAAATTTGTCTAGATCAATACCATGAATGTTTAGAAATTTTCATGACCAGATGGCACTGGAGAACCTTTTGATGTACTTTTGCTGATCATGAGTATACCAGACAGTGCCTTGATTGACTGGGCTTCATGAAAATGTTTAGAACAGAGATGCCAGAAAGTTGGAGACTGCAGAGTAGTGGGCCTAGAGCAGTGGTGGGAAGGTGTGTGATAAAACATCTGTGGTGGGGCCATGTGGATCTGCCATTGACTTTCAATTGTCTTGAGACAGACATGGTTCAGCCATCAGACCATTGTATATAAAGGCATCTTGTTATATGGAGAAGTTTCAGAGTAATGTTTAGAATCAGGTTGCTATGATCAAGGGGGCAAGCTATGTGGGATAGAAGCCTGGTTGGTGCATTCTACTGTAGACCAGGGTACACGTACCACACGTGACAGAACTCCCTCCAGCACTGTGTCCCAGTTGAACTCCTTGTATTTCGTGATGCCAATACCAAACTACCAGTGCAGCAGCAAGAAACACCACGAAAAGTGGAAGATGACCAAATGGTTTCACAGTCCACACGGGGAGACACTTAGCCCCCAGTGGCAATAGTTTACCTACAACGAGAGAATTCAGCATTGCTGCCTCATGTTCATTGGAAAATAAGATGCCATGTCCTCCAGGTCACATAGATGCAGACCCAGCTTAGATGGTCTCACTATAAAGGAAGCGAAAGCTCCTGAAAACAACATATATTTCAAGTGCCCAACCTCAAAGGCAGTTTCTCAAGAAGTGTTTAGGCCAGCAGATCTTCATGTCTATGGAGTATTTCCCATGTCACTTACTTTTGGAAACTCCTCTACCACCTCCAAGGTTGTGCACTCCTGAGCATTTTCGTTGCAGATATATATTTACAGATTTTCTAACTCTTCTCCTCTAATTGTGACTTACTTGGGGCAATGGTAATGTCAAGTCATTCTTCTATATGAGAGAAGGAAGATTTTTTTGTAGCACATATTTGCATACACATTGGATTCATTTTTCAATTTTTCATTCGAAATACTGAATCCTTGACACTAGCCCATACCCTTATAGACTCTGACTACTAATACTAATATGATGAGAAAAATAACCAAAACAGAATAGAAATACAAGCAGTTCAGAAGAGGCATGGTGTGTAGTTGTACTTGCCTTTTGCATGATATAAGGTAGGAGTTATAAATCTAGTCAATTATTTGTTGAAATAATTCTCCATGTGTTTTTAAAGTTAAGAAATATGTGAATTTCTGTCTCTCTTTCTCTTTAGCCTATTAAGCACATGTATTTTTATATGCAAAAATAGAATCCTACCTGGTTTCACACGTACATTCTTGTGAGGTGGCTGACTTGGCAGATACAAATTGTGAGAAGAGATCACTTCTCCTAAAGGCTGTTGGAACTAAAATTCAACCCATGGGTGACCTTCCTAGATGAACAACATTATACATAATCCATGTTCAGTATAATGAATATTTTTTGATATGCAGATGAGTTATTTTTCATGATGAATTTCAATTGGCATATATATTGCTACATTATAATGTGTGTGTGTTTGTGTCTATATATATATATAGTCTCCAGATTTTCAAAATATGAAATATAAGTGTCTTACTATACACTGCCTAAATTCATTCATGTTCCTGTATGGGGATATATAATCAATTTTTCACAAGATTATTCTTAGAAATATACATCCACTGAAATACATATTTGTTTCCTAGTACTGAAAACTAACTTCAGGGAATGGTGCTAAGAAATCCTAATATTTCTACAGTGACTCACCCAGTTTAACATCAATGCAAGTAGACACCTATGGGACATGATGTGTATTTTGAAGTTCATTTTTATTCAACACTGGTACATTACTATTTCTGCAGTTTATGGGCAATATAGGATATATCATTTCATCCACAATTTTACAAATTTATAGGCATTTGGTTCAATTTCAATCACTTCCTACTTGAGAAGACATGTATTCCTCCATGTTTCTTGACTGTTCTTTTCATGAGATTCTTTCCAAACACATTATTGTCGATTTCCATAATCACTTTTGAAACAAAACTCACACACTCTTCATAATAAACCGTAACACTAATATTATCATTAGATGTATAACTGTTCGGAATGAATGTATGTATATCAATGTAAGATTTCTTGTATATTTTCAGATATCAATTCAATCCATTATTTAAATTTTGAACCAGTTATATTATTTATTCACAGTATGGTCTATTAAAGAATCATCTCTATATTCATAGACCCAGGGTATACCTATTTGTATCCCCAATACTAATTTATAAGCCTTTAAAATATTGCTTTCAAAAATGGTGGAAGAAATATTCTAGTCACCTGATATACATATGCATTTCATCACAGTAATATTCCTGACAAAAAATGCAAGTGTCACACTTATGATTGTACCAAAGCCTATATTGAAAGTGAGCATGTATTACTAACAACATCCATGTCCTGATTCACTAATGATCTCGAATATCATTCCTATTGGTGACTACATATTTGTTTCTTCCTAAGATTGTATATTCAAACTCAACCCTGTTAAAAATGTCTTATCCTATCACTCTCTTTGTACTTTGCCTGATTTCCTAATATCTCTATTGATATCTGCTTTCCTACACATTTTCCCCAGTTCATCACTGTGGCTGACTCTTCACATATGCTGAAATTTACATTCACTCTCTAACCAAAACCCTATATCTAAAGTCTTTTGATCCAACTCCTTGGTTCACTCAAATGGGTTCTTCAAATCCCTTCAGAGGGTAGCCCATAGGTGCTTGGGTTTTCTCATGACCCCAATTCTCATAAAGAATCTATACCCCACAGAGAGTAGGCCTCAAATTGGAGAAGTAGAGCACTATTAATGGCAGGCCTATTTGATCACCCCTCGTTCACAGGAAGGGTTTCCATGTCACCCTGACTTTAGGCAAATGAGTGGCAAGTGAGCTTATTTTGAACACTGTCTTGGGCTGCGCCCCTCATGGAAACCTCCAACCAGAGTTTATTATGACTGTCTATATGGAAGAAGATGAGGGCCATGTTGGAGTGTTTTGGTTTAATTGTGGTCATTTGTGTTACGGTTGGAAAAGATTCCAGGGTCAACCTGGGCTTTAACTCTTGTGTGATTCCCTTTAGAGACTGAGTTCTGGAACAGATCTCAGCGATGTATTGGCATGAATTGTGTTTGGAATTTAGGAGGCCACACATGAGAGTTGCCCTTGGAGACTGAGATCTAGGCCCAGGTTGGCTTTCCAAAGAGCACTGGGATTCTCAGCCAGGATATCACATGACTTTATTCAGAAAGACTTAGCAGTCATAGTTGAGAGTCAAAACACACATGGACCTCAATTGTAAACCTCAATGGGCCTGGCTTCATGTGACCTTTTGGCCACTCCTTGGGAAGCCTTGCCTGTGAGAGTTGTCCCGAGCTTTCATTGAAATGAGCTTCCTCACTATTTCATGGTTCCTGAATGAATTGAAACCCACAGTGCCTCCAACTTCATCCTTGAAAATTGGCTAGATAAACACCATAAAATTTTTGATATTCCTATGAACAGGTGGCACTAGAAAATCTTTGGATGTCTGTTGCTGATCACGAGTATACCAGACAGTGCCCTGATTGACTGGGTTTCATGAAAATGTTGTAGAACAGAGATGCCAGAAAGTTGGAACCTGCTGAGTAGTGGGCCTAGAGCAGTGGTTGGCAGGTGTATGATAAAACATCTGTCGTGGGGCCACATGGATCTTCCCTTGGCTTCCAAATGGATTGTGACTGACATGGTGCAGCCAGCAGACCCTTACAAATAAAGGGATCTTGTTATATGGAGAGGTTTCATGGCAATGTTCAGAATCAGGTTGCTATGGACATGGGTGCAAGCTTTTTGGGATAGAAGCCTGGTTGGTGCATTCTCCTGCAGACCCTCACTCACCACACATGAGAGTACTCCCTCTAGGACTGTGTCCCAGTTTATCTCCTTGTACTTCATGAAGCCAATACCAAACTCAGAGTACTGCAGTAAATAACACCACAAAAATTCGAGTATGACCAAATGGCTTCACAGACCACACGGTTAGACACTTAGACCCCAGTGGCCTCAGTTTACCTACAAAGAGAGAATTCAGAACTGCTGCCTCATGTTCAATAGAAAATAAGGAACCATGTCATCCAGGTCACATAGATGCTGACCCAGATTTGATGGTCTCACTACAAAGGAAGCTAAAGCTCCTGACAACAACAAATATTTCAAGGGCCCAAACTCAGAGGCAGTTTCTCAAAAATTTATTAGGCCACCAGAGCTCCATGTTTGTGGAGTGTTTATCCTTTCTTTTACATTTGGAAATTCCTCTACCACCTCCAAGGTTGTGAACTCCATTCATTTTTTTTCCAGATATATATTCACAGATTTTCAAACTCTTCTCCACTAATTGTGTCTTACTTGTGGTGAAGGAAATATCAAGGCATTGTTGTGGAGGACAGTGGGAAGATTTTTGTCTAGCATATATTTGTATACACATTAGATTCATTTTCCTATTTTCTATTTGAAATACTGAATTCCTGACAGTAAGCCATACCCTAGTAGACTCTGACTGTTCCCGGGTGCCTATGGTTGGTATACCATTCTAACTTGTGAATGTGACACAGGAAGTAGGGGCAGCCTCCATGTCATGGAGCCATTGGAAGCAAATGTTAGAACAAAGTGGTTGCCAAGGCAGTGACCTCATTTAGTTCCTGAAGAAAGTGACCTACCTCACTTCCTTGGTGATGGAACCCTCTGAACTTGGGATCCAGGAAGCCAGGCACCAAGAGCCAGTCCCAGTCCCTTTCCCAGTGCGTTCACTTGTTTGGATTTACCAAGGACAGAGTCAGTCTTTCTTGTGGATCACTAAATGCCAGGAAAGCTCTGAAGAGGGGCCTTTCCTGAGAAAGCAGGTAGTGACTCACCGATGGCTCCTGAAAACTTTAGAGAGTTGGTAAAGGAGACCAGATCTGAGACAGGACAGGCCATTTCGGGGGAACATAGTATGGCCTATCAGTCTGAGGACACTCTGGTTACTCACAGACCTATGTGGGTAAACGATATGCCTTTGAGGGTGTAGATGTGAGTTTATGGTTTTGTCTCATGTTCTGAGAATAGGTAGGAAAGGCAGTTTGTTGGTTTGGAGTGGACTGTTTTTAATAAGTCATTTGACATGGTGAGTGATTCTATGTCTGTGTATCCCACTTTGTCGGTGGTTGAAGATATGAGAAAAGTGAATGCATCAATGCATGTGTCCTGACAAGTAGAAAGCATTCCAGGACACATCCTGCCCAATTTATGAATGGACTGTTGCTTGCCTTATCGATGGGCAACACCTACTATTTTCCTTAGTTCCTGTTTTCTTCCTGAATTCTGGCCATTCTCCAGAATAGGCTCATTTTTTTTTGTCCAAGATATGTACCACCTCCGAGCTCTGTGACATGGCCATTTACTGGATACCTGAAATGAATGGGGAGGATCTCAGAAAACTCAGATATCAGTGTGACCAGTAAAGTCTCAGTAGAGAAACCCTGCTTTGTGCCTTTTGCTTACCTACTGTTCTGTTGACCTGAATGTCAGGTAGGTCTTTGCCTCAGACCACCAGTTTGTGAAGCCTGAAGAAACTGCTTTCAAATGGAAATGAATGAGCATCACCCGTGGCTCTTAGATTAATTGCTTTAGAAAAGGATGTGTCTAAATCATCCTCTCGGCTCTGTGTGAGGCTGTGGCTTACAATCTCAGCACCTGATGGATCTAAAGAAAGATCCCATGTGTGCATCCAAAACCAAAATGGCAAAAAGATCAGACATTGTGGATGAAGTCTCTTGCTTCCTCTGTTAGGCTCCTCACCTCCATCAAGTACGAATAGGGATCCTTTGGGTCTAATGAGTTCTTCAAAGACGAGAAAAGGTGCTTGGGTTTCACATGACTCCAAATCACATAAAGAATCTATACCTCACGTTCAGTAGGCCTCAAAAAGGAGAAAAAGAGCATTATTAATGGCAGGCCTATTTGATCAATCCTGGTTCACAGGAAGGGTGTCCAGGAAACCCAGACTTTAGGCAAATGAGGGGCAAGGGAACTTATTTTGGACACTGTCTTGGGCTTCGCCCCTTGTGGAAACCTCCAGCCAGACGTAATGATGAGTGTCTATATGGAAGAATATAAGGGCCATGTGGTAGTGTTTTGGTTTTAATTGAACATGTTAATAACACTAACCATACATTGTTCCATCAATTTAAGTATTCAGAAGAGCAGGGACAGATTTGTTCTTACAATACAGGAATGTAGGGGATCTTCAACCTGCTGAAAACCTCAAAGGTCAATGCAGAAATTATCCCTGGAGAAGATGTAGGCAGCTATGAAGGACCGGAGAGAGCAAAAGTAATCTTCCATGGAAAACAACCTGGTCAGGATGAAGGGTTGAGTCTGAATCAACTCTCTATCCTTAACGTAGAGGAGATGGAGCAAACCGGGCCTGTGTGGAGAGCTGTTCCTGGGTACCTATGGTTGGTATACCATTCTAACTTTTGAAAGTGTCTCAGGAATTAGGGGCAGCCTCCATCTCATGGGACCCTTGGAAGCAAGTGTTAGGACAAAGTGGTTGCCACGGCAGTGACCTCATTCAGTTCCCGAAGAAATGACCTTCCTAACTTCCTTGGTGATGGAACTCTCTGAACTTGTGACCCAAGTAGCCAGGCACCCAGAGCCAGTCCCAGTCACAGTTCCAGTGGGCTCACTTGTTGGATTTACCAAGGACAGCGTCAGTTATTCTTGGTACCTACTGATGTGAGGATGGCCAAATGCCAGGAGTGCTCTGAAGAGGGGCCTTTCCTGAGAAAGCAGGTAGTGGCTCAACACTGGCTCCTGACAACTTCACAGAGTTGGCCAAGGTGACCAGATCTGAGGCAGGACAGGCCATTTCGGGAGAACACAGTATGGCCCACAAGTCAGAGGACATTCCGGATAGTCACAGACCTACTTGGGGGAAGAAGTTGAATTTGTGAGTTCGGGTGGGGTTTGTGGTTTTGTCTCATGTTCTCAGAATAGGTAGGAAAGGAGGTTTGTTTGGTTTGGAATTATCTGATTCTTCTAAGTCCTTTGACAATGCGAGTTTTTCTATGTCTGTGTATCCCACTGTGTTAGTGGTTGTAGACATTAGAAAAGAGAATGCATCAATGGATGTGTCCTGTCTAGTAGAAAGCTTCCCAGCATTCATCCTGCCCAATTTATGAATGGACTGCGGCTTGCCTTATGGATGGGCAACACCTGCAATCTTCCTAAGTTCCTGATTTCTTACTCAATTCTGTCACTCTCAAGAATAGACTCATGGTTGTGTGTCCAAGATATGTACCACCTCCAAGGTCTGTGAAATGGCCATGTACTGGATAGCTGAATGGAATGGCCGAGCATCTCAGAAAACTCAGATAGCAGTGTGACCAGGAATATCTCAGTGGAGAAACCCTGCTTTGGGGCTTATGCATACATATTTTTCTGTTGCCCTGAATGTCAGGAAGGTGTTTTCCTCAGGCCAAAACTTTTGGAAGCCTTAACAAAAGGCTTTTCAATTGGAAATAAATGTGCATCTCCTGTGGCTCTTTGCTTAATTGCTTTGGAAAGGGATGTGTCTGAATCAGCCTCTTGGCCCTGTGTGAGGCTGTGGCTTAGATTCTATGCACCTTATGGATCTAAAGAAAGATTCCATATGTGCATCCAAAACCAAAATGGCTAAAAGTAGAGTCATTGTGGATGAAGTCTCTTGCCTTCCTCTGGTAGGGCACTTACTTCCATCAAGGAAGAATAGGGATCCTTTGTGTCAAATGGGTTCTTCAAAGCTCTGCAGTGGCTTGCCCATAGTTCTTGTGGTTTCTCATGCGTCCAATTCCCAAAAAGAATTTAAACCCCTCAGTCAGTAGGCCTCAAATTGGAGAAGTGGAGCAGTATAAATGTCAGGCCTATTTGATCACTCCTGGTTCATAGGAAGGGTGTCCAGGCAAACGTGACTTTAGGCAAATGAGGGACAAGGAAGCTTATTTTGGACACTGTCTTGGGCTGTGCCCTCATGGAAACCTCCAGCCAGAGGTTATGATGAGTGTCTATATGGAAGAAGATGAGGGTCATGTGGGAGTGTTTAGGTTTTAATTGTGAGAGATTACTGGTTCAACCTGGGTTGAATTCTGGTGTGATTCCCCTTAGAGACTCAGTTCTTGAACTGACCTCAGAGAAGAATTGCCATGAATTGTGTTAAGATTTTCGGAGGCAACGCATGAGAGTCGCCATTGGAAGCTGTGATCTAGTCCCAGGGGGACTTTCCACAGTTCAATGGGACTCTCAGCCAGAGAATCACATAATTTTATTCTGAAAGACATGGCAGCCACAATTGAGAGTCAAAACACACATGGACCTCACATTTTAGACCTCAATGGGCCTGGCTTCAAGTGACGTTTTGGCCACTATTTGGGAAGCCTTGCCTGTGAGAGTTCTCCAGAGCTTTCATTAAAATGAGATTCCTCACCATTTAATGGTTTCTGAATAATTGAAACCCACAATGCCTCCAACTTCATCCTTGAAAATGGTTACATAAATATCATGAAATTTTTAAAATTACCATGACCAGGTGGCACTGGAGAACCTTTGGATGTCCTGTTGCTGATCATGAGTATACCAGAGAGTGCCTAGATTGACTGGGTTTCTTTAACATGGTGTAGAACACAGATGCCAGTAAGTTGGAGTCTGCTGAGAAGTGGACCTAGAGCAGTGGTGGGCAGGTGTGTGATAAAACATCAGTGGTACGGCCATGAGGATCTAGCATTGGATTCCAAATGCCTTGTGACTGACATGGTGCAGGCAGCAGACCCTTCTATGTAAAGGCATCTTGTTATATGCAGAGGTTTCAGGGCAATGTTCAGAATCAGGTTGCTATGGTCAAGGGGGAAAGCTATCTGGATAGGAGCCTGGTTGGTGCATTCTCCTGCAGACACTGACCCACCACACGTGACAGAACTCCCTCCAGCACTGTGTTCCAGATAAACTCGTTGTATTTCATGAAGCAAACACCAAACTCCCAGTGCAGCAGCAAGAAACACAACGAAAAGTGGATCATGACCAAATTGCTTCACAGTCCAAACGGGGAGACACTTAGCCCCCAGTGGCCACAGTTTACCTGCAAAGAGAGAAACCAGCACTGCTGCCTCATGTTCATTGAAAAATAAGATGCCATGTCCTCCAGGTCACATAGATGCAGACCCAGCTTTGATGGTCTCACTAGAAAGAAGCTAAAGCTCCTGAAAACAACATATATTTCAAGTGCCCAAACTCAGAGGCATTTCTCAAGAAGTCTTTAGGCCAGCAGAGCTCCATGTTTGTGGAGTGTTTATCCTGTCCCTTACTTTTGGAAACTCCTCTACCACCTCCAAGGTTGTGAATTTCTGAGGATTTTTCATTGAATATATGTATTCACACATTTTCTAATTCTTCTCCTCTAATTGTGTCTTTCTTGGTGCGAAGGTAATGTCAAGGCATTTTTCTGGATGAGAGTGGGAAGATTTTTGTGTAGCATATATTTACATACACATTGGATTCATTTTCCAAATTTCCATTAGAAATACTGAATCCATGACACTAACCACTACATTACTAGACTCTGACTACTAATCCTAATATGATGGAGAATAAAAACCCAAACAGAATAGAAATATAAGCAGTTCAGAGGATGCATGTTGTATAGTGGGACTTGCCTTTTGCATTATATAGGGTAGGAGTTATAAATCTAGTCAATTTTCTGTTGAAATATTTCTCCATGTATTTCTAAAGTTAACAAATATGTGAATACCTGACTCCCTTTCTCTGCAGCCTATTCAGCACATGTAATTTTATATGCACATACAGAATCCTACCTGGAATCACACGTACATTCTTGTGAGATGGCTCACTTGGCAGATACAAATTGTTAGAATAGTTCACTCTTCCTAAATGATGCTGGAACTGAAAATTCAACCAATGGGTGAGCTTCCTGGTTGAACAACTATACACAAAAACCCATGTTCAGTAAAATAAATATTTCTGATCTGTGGATGATATATATTTCATGGTGAATTTCAATTGGCATATATATTCCTACTTTTTAAAGTCTGTTTGTGTGTGTGTGTGTATACATACTCTCCAGATTTTTCAAAATATGAAATATGTGTCTTATTATACACTCCCTAAAATAATTCATATTCATGTATGTGGATTTTTAATCAACTTTTCACTAGATTATTCCCAGGAATATTCACACACCTGAAAAACATATTTGTTTCCTCGTACTGAGAACTATCTTCAGTGAATGGTGCATACAAATCCTTGTATTTCTGCAGTAACTTACCCAGTTTAACATCAATGCAAATAGATTTCTATGGGACATGATGTGTATTTTGAAATTCATTTTTATTCAACACTGGTACATTGCAATTTCTTCCGTTTATGCACATCATAAAATATATATTTCATCTAGAAATTCGAAAATTAATAGGCATTTGTTTCATTTTCAATCACTTCCTGCTTCAGAACACATGTATAACTCCATATTTCTTGACTGATCTTTTCATGAGGTTTCTTTTTCGATTTCCTTAATCATTTTTGAAGCAAAACTCACACACTCTTCATGATGAACCATAACCCTGATATTACCATTAGATGTATATTTGGTTTTAATGAATGTATATATATCAATATAAGATTTCCTCTATGTTTTCATTTATCAATTCAATCCATTATTCAAAGTTGGAACCAGTAATACTATTTATTCACAGTATGGTCTATTCATGCATTATCTCTATATTCATAGACACAGGGTACACCTATTTGTACCCCCAGTACTAACTTATACGTCTTCACAATATTGCTCCCAGAAATGGTGGAAGAAATACTCATGTCACCTGATCTACATGTACATGTTATCACAGTAATATTCTGGAAACAAAATGCAAAGGTCACAGTTATGATTGTACCAAAACCTAAATGAAAAGTGAGCATTGATTACTAAAAATATTCCTGTCCAGGTTGCTACCGCTCTCAAATGTCAATCCTATTGGTGACTATATATTTGTTTCCTCCTAAGATTATATATTCAACCTCAAGCCTGTTGAAAATGTGTAATCCTATCCCTCACTTTATACTTTGCCTGATATCCTAATGTCTCTATTGATTTCTGCTTTCCTAAATATTTTCCCAGTTTATCATTTTGACTGACTCTTCACATGTGCTGACATTTAAATTCACTTTCTAACCGAAACCCAATTGCTAAAAACATTTCCTCCAAAACCTATAATCACTATTCTTTCTAAACCTACCGACACTTTTCCTAATCCTACCGACTATAGCTTTTTGACTGGATATTCTCGTGACATTCAATCATCCAAGGTACAAGGTCCTATGACATTGTATATGGATTTATTTAAGACATCTGTGCAGAACGTAAGTCAAAGCTAAGTATCCCAATTAAAGGCCCAATGCCCTTCTGGGCTTCAAATTTTACCTAGATTTCTGTTTTCATACTTATATTTCACCTAAATATTCTTGTAAATATCGCACATTCCCAATACCATTATTCATCGCTCAGAATGATTCTTAATCCAAATCGAACCTGTTATTAAGCCTAACCAAACACTGTTCCCTCAATCTAACTTTACAGAAGAGCAGCGACAGAGTTGGTCTTACAATACAGGAATGTAGGGGATCTTCCAGATGCTGAGATCCTCAAAGTTTTAAGCAGAAACGATCCCTGGAGAAGACATAGGCAGCTATGAAGGACCTGAGAGAGAAAAAGTCATCTTCCATGGCAAACAACGCACTCAGGATGAAGCATTGTGTCTGAATCAGCCTCTCTTTTCTTAATGTAGAGAAGAGGGACCAAACCAGGACTGTGTGGAGAGCTGTTCCCGGATTCCTATGGTTGATATACCATTCTAACTGTTGAAACTGTCTCGGGAAGTAGGGGCAGCCTCCACCTCATGGGAACCTTGCAATCACCTGTTAGGACAAAGTGGTTGCAAAGGCAGTAAAGTCACTCAGTTCCTGAATGAAGCGACCTACCTCACTTCCTTGGTGAAGAAACTCCCTGACCTTGGGCTCCAGGAAGACAGAGAATACCAAGACCTTGTCACAGTTCCAGTGCCAGTGGGCTCCATTGTTTGGAAAAACCAAGGATAGACTAAGTATTCCTTGGTACCTACTGATATGAGGATTTCAAATGCCAGGAGAGCTCTGAAGAGGGGCCTTTCCTGAGAAAGCAGGTAGTGGTTCACCGCGACCAGATCTGAGACAGGACAGGCCTTTTGGGGGAACATAGTATGGCCCACCAGTCAGAGGACACTCCAGATAGTCACAGACCTACTTGAATGAAGGAGGTGCGTTTGCGTGTGTGTGTGTGATTTTGTGGTTTAGTCTCTTCTTATGAGAATAGGTAGGAAAGGCGGTTTGTTTGGTTTGGAGTGGACTGCTTCTAGTAAGTCGTTTGACAAGGCGATTTTTTGCATGTCTTTGTAACCCACTGTGTTCGTGGTTGTAGACCTTAGAAAAAAGAATGCATCAATGTGTCCTGTCTAGTAGAAATCTTCCCAGCATTCATCCTGCCCAATTTAGGAGTGGACTGCCCCTTGCCTTATGGATGGGCAACACCTGCAATCTTCCTAAGTTCCTGATTTCTTCCTCAATTCTGGTCACTCTGAAGAATAGGCTCATTGTTTTGTGTCCAAGATATGTACCACCTCCAATCTGAGTGACATGGCCATGTACAAGATAGATGAAGGGAATGGCGAGCATCTCAGAAAACTCTAATATCAGTGTGTCCAGGAAAGTCTCAGTGGATAAACCCTGCTTTGGGCCTTTTGCTATTGTTCTGTTGCCCTGAATGTCAGGAAAGTCTTTGCCTCAGGCCATCCCTTTGTGAATTCTGAAGAAAACAGCTTTCAAATGGAAATAAATGGACATCAACTGTGGCTCTGTGCTTAATTGCTTTGGAAAGGGATGCGTCTGAATCAGCCTCTTGGTCCTATGTGAGGCTATAGCTTAGATTCTCAGCACCTGATGGATCTAAAGAAAGATCCCATGTGTGCATTCAAAACCAAAATGGCAAAAAGATCAGTAATTGTGGATGAAGTCTCTTGCCTTCCTCTGTAAGGTTCCTGACCTCCATCAAGTGAGATTAGGCATTCTTTGGGTCAAATGAGTTCTTCAAAGCCCTGTGGAGGCCATTAACAGGTGGCACTGGAGAACTCTTAAATGGTCTGTTGCTGATCATGAGTATACTAGCCAGGGCCTTTATTGACTGAGTTTCATAAAAATTATCTAGAACAGCAATGCCAATAAGTTGGAGCCTGCTGAGTAGTGGACCTAGAGCAGTAGTGTGTGATAAAATATCTGTGGTGGGACCATGTGGATCTGCTATTGACTTCCAAATGGCTTGTGACTGACATGGTGCAGCCAGCAGACCCTTCTATGTAAAGGCATCTTGTATATGGAGAGGTTTCAGGGTAATGTTAAGAATCAGGTTGCTGAGGTTAAGGGGACAAGCTATCTGGTATTGAAGCCTGGTTGGTACATTCTCCTGCAGAACGTGACCCACAACACGTGACAGAACTTCCTCCAGCACTGTGTTCCAGTTGAACTCATTGTATTTCGTGAAGCAAATACCAATGTCCCAGTTCAGCAGCAAGAAACACCACAAAAGTTGGAGGATGAACAAATGGCTTCAGAGTCCACATGGGGTGACACTTAGCCCCCAGTGGCCACAGTTTACATACAAAGAGAGAAATCAGCACTGCTGCCTCAGGATCATTGGAAAATAAGAAACCAAGATCTTCATGTCACATAGATACAGACCCAGCTTTGATGGTCTCACTAGAAAGGAAGCTAAAGCTTCTGACAAACACATATATTTCAAGTGCCCACCCTCAGAGGCAGTTTCTCAAGAAATCTTTTGGCCAACAGAGCTCCATGTTTGTGGAGTGTTTACCCTGTCCCTTACTTTTGGAAACTGCTCTACAACCTCCAAAATTGTGAACTTTTGAGCATATTCCACTACAGATATATATTCACAGATTTTCTACCTCTTCTCTTCTAATTGTGTCTTATTTGGGGTGAAGGTAATTTCAAGGCATTGTTGTGGATGAGAGTTGGAAGATTTTTTTGTAGCACATATTTGCATACACATTGGATTCATTTTCCAATTTTCCATTCGAAATACTGAATTCCTGACACTAACCCATAACCTACTAGAATCTGACTACTAATCCTAATATGATGGAGAACAATAACCCAAACAGAATAGAAATCCAAGAAGTTCAGAGGAGGCATGGTGTATAGTTGAACTTGCCTTTTGCATTATATAGTGTAGGAGTTATAAATCTAATCAATATTTTGTTGACATAGTTGTCCATGTGTTTTTAAATTTAACAAGTATTTGAATTCCTGTCTCCGTTTGTCTGTAGCCTATTCAGCACATGCATTTTTATATGCACATATAGAATCCTACCTGGTATCAAATGTACATTCTTGTGAGGTGGCTGACTTGGCAGATACAAATTATGAGAAGAGATCACTCCTCCTAAACGCTGTTGGAACTGAAAATTTAACCTAAGGGGGAGCTTCCTAGTTGAACAACATTATACACAAATCCATGTTCAGTAAATTAAATATTTTTGGATCTTTGGACGATATGTATTTCTACATCAATTTCAATTGGCATATATATTGCTACATTTCAATGTCTCTGTGTGTATATGTGTTTGTTTGTGTGTGTGTGTGTATATATATATATATATATATATATATATATATATATATACTCTCCAAATTTTTAAAAATATGAAATACTTCTGTCTTCTTTTACACACCCTAAATTCATTCATATTCATGTATGTGGATTTATAATAAACTTTTCACAAGATTATTCTCAGAATTATTCATCCACCTGAAATACATATTTGTTTTCTAGTACTGACAAGTAACATCAGTGAATGGTGCATACAAATCCTAATATTTCTACAGTAACTGACCCAGTTTAACATCAATCCAAGTAGATTACTATGGGACATGATGTACATTTTGACGTTCATTTTTATTCAACACTGGTACTTTACTATTTCTTCAGTTTATTCACATCATAGGATATGTATTTCATCCACAAGTTAGCAAAATTATTTGCATTTGTGTCACTTTCAATCACTTTCTACTTCAGAACACATGCATTCCTCTATGTTTCTTGACTGGTCTTTTCATGAGACTTCTTTCCAAACACATTATTTTCCTTTTCCATTCTCACTTTTGAAGCAGATCTCACACACCTTTCATGATAGAATATAACCCTAATATTACCATTAGATGTATAACTCATTGGAATGAATGATTCTATATCAATATAAGATTTCTTATATATTTTCAGATATCAATTCTAGCAATCCATTATTTGAAGTGGAATCAGTTATATTATTTATTCACAGTATTGTCAATTCATGAATTACTTCTATATTCATAGACACAGGGTACACCTCTTTGTACCCCCAATACTAATTTATTTTTTTTTATTTTGCATTCTTTCTTAAAGTATTTTTATATTATTTTCAACAACATTTGAAACAACAGGATTTTCTAAATAGACTTGTCTTTAGCATACCCACATGAAAAAATATAATTCTATTTCATATCCCTTTGTGGGATAATGTGGGTTTTTTGTACTGAAAAAATGCTAGGAATATTAGAATATATGATCCGTTAGCCAACTTTGTTTGTTTGTTTGTTTGCTTTTGCAAAGCTAGGAATTGAACCCTAGTAGTAACTAGTAATTCTACTCATTCAGAAAAGTTAGTGTGTCATTTTATTGAAATAACCATACTGGATATAAA
This sequence comes from Callospermophilus lateralis, assembly GCF_048772815.1. Lineage (NCBI taxonomy): Eukaryota > Metazoa > Chordata > Mammalia > Rodentia > Sciuridae > Callospermophilus > Callospermophilus lateralis. Next base: position 562,442 of record NW_027514746.1, on the reverse strand, counting down.
ATAGATACACATGTGATACAATAGATTGCATGGTATATAAATTTGTATCTCAGTAAAGCTGTAATTAAAATAAAATTTAAAGTATTGAAATTCAGGCAAAGGATAGGAAAGATATTTGTGTCTGTTTTTCAGAAGTTTATTGTCATCCATTTAAAAAATCTTTTAAAAGAGATTGCATTTGAACAAAAGGTATTGTTTAGTGTGCTTTCTCTGTATTCTTAGTGGTTCTTCACTATTACTATTTTATTCACACCCTCTTAATTTCTTATTGTTGAGCCAATTCTGCATCTAAATGTAGTGGCAAGATATATTCAGGAGTCTGGTGCAATAGTGCATGCCTGAAATCCCAGGTACTAAGACCCTTTCTCAAAACAACAAAAAAGTAGTGGGGGTGGGGAGCATGGATGTAGTTTAGCAGTCAAGTGCTTTCCGAAGCATGTGGAGGCCCTGGGTTCTATCTGCAGCACCGCAAAAGCAAAACAAACAAAAGACGTATTCCAGAGATTTTGATTATTTCTGCAGGAGACATGCAGTCAAGACTAAGTAATTTGAAACAGGAGTGGCACAAGAAGTGGAAGATAAAGTATCAATTTTTTTTTCTTTTTTTTTTTGGTTAGAATTAGTTCACTTTGCATTCCTTGCGTATGCGCCTCTACCTTTGGAACCACATTGGTAAAAGTTTATGTAAGAATTGTTTGTTGGCATATCCTAGAGTGCTCAATTTATACGTCTTCAAAATATTGCTCCCAGAAATTGTGGAAGAAATACTCATGTCACCTGATCTACATATACATTTTATCACAGTAATATTCGGAACACAAAATGCAAAAGTCACACTTATGATTGTACCAAAGGCTAAATAGAAAGTGAACCTGTATTATTAAAAACATTCATGTCCACGTTGCCTAATACTCTCAAATGTCAATCCTATTGGTGACTACATATTTGTTTCTTCCTAAGATTATATATTGAAACTCAACCCTGTTGATAATGTCTAATCCTATCACTCACTTTATACTTTGCCTGATTTCCTAATGTCTCTATTGATATCTGCTTTCCTACATATTTTCCCCAGTTCATCATTGTGACTCATTCTTCACATGTGCTGACATTTACATTCATTCTCTAACCGAAACCCTATTACTAAAGAACTTTTGGTCCAAATCCTATACTCACTCTTCTTCCTAAACCTACGGACTATATTCCTAATCCTACTGACTATCCCTTTTTGACTGGATGTTCTCTTCTACATTCAATCATCCAAGTAAAGGTCGGTCGAGTGTCAGAAGAGGAGACCACCAAGAATCTATCTCATGTAACAGCAAAGGGTTTATTGGGGGTCCAGCATGCTGGGGCTCAGAGTTCACTTGAAAAGAGTAGAGAGCCCTGAGAACAGCTTAAGCAGAGGTTAAATACTTTCCCTTGCGAGTGCAGGGAGGGAAGTTTATTGATGTGTCAGGGCGAGTGGTCAATTTGCATGCAACCTGGTGAAGGAGTACATTCTGCAGTTTGACAGTTGGGGACAGCACATTCTGGGAACAAGATTGGCAAACATTTCTCAAGATTTCAACAGTGTTTTGTTAAGCGTACAGAAAAACAGGAAGTGACAACTACATATTTTATTAAGCTTTCATTCGACACTTCTTTTTCTGGCTACTTTTAATCATAAAAATGATCATTGGGGGGTGTCACATTCTATGTCTGCTAGTGGGGTATTACCATTAGTTTAACTTGTCCAATTTGAGCTTGGAGAAAATAAATTACATGGTTGAGCAAGCAGGGTTTAATAGTTAGCAATAATATGAAGATTATTATTGGACCGGCCAGCCGACAAGACAAGACAATAAAGACAAGACAAGACAATAAAGACAGGATATGGAAGTCCAACACTGAGACCAGGACTTAGTTGTTGGCAGAACCCGATCGGTTGGCAATAACGAATCTGAAACAAAATATCACTGAGTCATGGAGACTATTGTTCCTCAATTTTCTGAGTCCTCTATGACGTCACCCAGGGACTTGGCCTGTGGCTCTGTGACATGACTGTCAGCCATCGTTGGAGAGAGCTCACGCTCTTCATTGACATCCATTTTGCCAAGCCCTGACCTGAAACCTGACCAGAAAGAGGCACCTTACTTACCCTGAGAGGAGTTTGTTGGGGTCTCTTGTCCACCGCTGCCGGATCTCAGTGGAACCTCCATATGTAAAGGTCCGGTGACAATCGAGGGAAGAGACCACCAAGAGACTGTCTCATGCAAAAGCAAAGGGTTTATTGGGGGTCCAGCATGCTGGGGCTCAGAGCTCACTTGAATAGAGCAGAGAGCCCAGAGAACAGCTTAAGCAGAGCTTATATATTTCCCTTGGACAGGGCAGGGGGGTAAGTTTATTGATGGGTCCGGGCGAGTGAGCGGTTTGCGTGCAACCGGTTGAGGGAGTACATTCTGCAGTTTGGCAATTGGGGACAGCACATTCTGGGAATAAGATTAGCAAACAGTTCTCAATATTTCAAAAGTGTTTTGTTAAGCATACAGAAAAACAGGAAGTGACAAGTACTTATTTTATTAACCTTTCACTGCGAACTATACTTTGCCAGAATTCCTAATGTCTCTATTGTGTTTGTTAAAGTTCATTTTTATTCAAACCTGGTACGTTATTATTTCTTCAGTTCATGGACATCATAAGATATTTCCTTTCATTCACAAGTTCACAAATTTATAAACATTTGGTTCACTTTCAATCACTTCCTCCTTCGGAAGACATATGTTCCTCCATGTTTCTTGACTGGTCTTTTTACTAGACTTCTTTCTAAACATATTATTTTCGATTCCATAATCATTTTTGAGGCAAAACTCACACACTATTCATGATAAATGATAACCCTAACATTACAATTAGATATATAACTGGTTGGAATGAATGTATGTATATCAATATAAGATTTTCTATATATTTTCAGATATCAATACAATCCATTATTTAAATATGGAACCAGTTATATAATTTATTCACAGTATGGTCTATTAATGCATCATCTCTATATTCATCAAAACAGGGTAAACCTAATAGTATCCCCAGTACTAATTTATAAGTTTTCAAAATATTGCTCACAGAAATGGTGAAAGAAATACTCATGTCACCTTAGCTACATATACATATTATCACACTAATATTCTGGACACAAAATGCAAAGGTCACACAGAACATAATTTAAGCTAAGTATCCCAATCAAGGGCCCAAAGTCCTTCTGGGCTTCAAATATTACCTAGATTTCTGTTTTCATACTTATATTTCACCTCCATGTTCTTGTAAATATCACAGGTTCCCAATATCATTATTCATCCAGCAAAATGATTCATAACCCAAATCGAACATGCTATTAACCCTAACCATTCTGTAAACTGAGATTGTTCACTCAATCTCACTTTACAGAAGAGCAGGGACAAAGTTAGTATTACAATACAGGAAGTTAGGAGATCTTCCACCTGCTGAGTACCTCAAAATCCATGCAGAAATGATCCCTGGAGAAGATGTAGGCAGCTATGAAGGACCTGAGACAGCAAAAGTCATCTTCCTTTGCAAACAACCCAATCAGGATGAAAGGATGTTTCTGAATCATCCTATCTCTTCTTAATGTAGGGAAGATGTATGAAACCAGGCATGTGTGGAGAGCTGTTCCCAGGTGCCTATGTTTCTATACCATTCTAACTTGTGAAAGTGTCACAGGAAATAGAGGCAGCCTCCTTTTCCTGAGACACTAGGAAGCAACTGTTAGGACAAAGTGGTGGCCAAGACAGTGGCCTCATTCATTTTCTGAAGAAAGTGACCTCACCTCACTTTTTTCATGATGGAACTCTCTGAATTTTGTGATCCAGGAAGCCAGGCACCAAGAGCCAGTACCAGTCCCAGTCCAAGTGGGCTCACTTGTTTGGATTTACCAAGTAAAGAGTCAGTCTTTCTTGGTACCTACTGATGTGAGGGTGGCCAAATGCCAAGAAAGCTTTGAAGAGGGTCCTTTCCTGAGAGGGCAGGAAATGGCTCACCACTGCCTCCTGAAAACTTCACAGAATTGGCCAAGGAGACCAGATCTGAGACAGGACCGGCCATTTCTGGGGAACATTCTATGGCCTACTCGTCAGAGGACACTCCGGATAGTCACAGACATACTTGGGGAAGGAGGTGACTTTGTGTGTGTGGATGTCAGTTTGTGGATTTGTCTCATATTCTGAGAATAGGTAAAAAAGGAGGTTTGTTTGGTTTGGAGTGGACTGTTTCTAGTAAGTCATCTGACAAGGAGACTGTTTCTATGTCTGTGTATCCCACTGTGTCCTTAGTTGTAGATATTAGAAAATAAAATGGCTCACTGGGTGTGTCCTGTCTAGTAGAAAGCTTCACAGTATTCATCCTGCCCAATTAATGAATGGACTGAGGCTTGACTTATCCATGGGCAACACCTAGTATCATCCTAAGTTCTTGAATTCTTCCTGAATTCTGGCAACTCTCCAGAAAGGCTCATGGTTTTTTGTCCAAGATATGTACCACCTCCAAGCTCTGTGACATGGCCATGTACTAGTTAGCTGAAAGGAATGGCGAGCACACCAGAAAACTCAGATATTGGTGTGACCAGGAAAGTCTCTATGGTGAAACCTGGCTTAGGGCCTTTTGCTTAACTATTGTTCTGTTGCCCTGAATGTCAGGAACCTCTTTGCCTCAGGCCACCCCTTTATAAAGCCAGAAGAAAACAATTTTCAAATGGAAATGAATGGGCATCACCTGTGCCTCTTTGATGAATTGTTTTGGAAATGGTTATGTCTGAATCAGACTCTGGGCCCTGTGTGAGGCTGTGGCTTAAATTGTCAGCACCTCTTGCTGATCATGAGTGTACCAGACAGTGCCTTGATTGACTGGGATTTATGAAAATGGTGTAGAACAGAGATGCCATTAAGTTGGACCCTCCTGAGTAGTGAGCCCTGAGCTGTGGTGTGCAGGTGTGTGATAAATCTTCTGTGGTTGCGCCATGTGGTTTTGCCATTGAATTCCAAATGGTTTGTCACTGACACGGTGCAGTGACCAGACACTTATATGTAAAGGTGTCTTGTTAAATGGATAGTTTTCAGGGCAATGTGCAGAATCAGGTTGCTATGGAGAAGGGGGCAAGTTATGTGGGAATGAAGCCTGGTTGGTGCATTCTCTTGTAGACCCTGAAAAACCACAAATGACAGAACTCCCTCCAGGACTGTGTTCCAGTTGAACTCCTTGTATTTTGTGAGGCAAATACCAAACTCTCAGTGCTGCAGCAGGAAACTCTACGAAAATGGAGGATGAACAAAAGGCTTCACAGTCCACACAGGGAGACACTTAGACCCCAGTGGCCACAGTTTACATACGAAGAGAGAATTCAGCACTGCTGCCTCATGTGTATTGGAAAGCAAGAAAGAATGTCCTCCAGGTCACATAGATGCAGACCCAGCTTTGATGATCTCACTACAAAGGAAGCTAAAGCTACTGACAACATATATTTCAAGTGCCCATCCTCAGAGGCAGTTTCTCTAGAAGTCTTTAGGCCAGCAGACCTCCATGTTTGTGGAGTGTTTACCCTGTCCCTTACTTTGGGATACTCCTCTACCACCTCCAAGTTTGTGAACTCCTGAATATTTTCCATTCCAGATATGTATTTACAGATTTTCTAACTCTTCTCCTCTAATTGTTTCTTATTTGGCGTGAAGGTAACGTCAAGGCATTGTTCTGGATGAGAGTGGGAAGATTTTTGTGTAGCACATATTTGCATACACATTGGATTCATTTTCCAATTTTCCATTCCAAAGACTGAATCCCTGACACTAACGCATACCCTACCAAACTCTGACTACTAATCCTAATATGATGAAGAAAAATAACCCAAACAGAATAGAAATACAAGCACTTCTGAAGAGGCATGGTGTATAGTTGGACTTGCCTTTTGCATGATAAAGTGTAGGTGTTATAAACCTAGTCAATTTTTCATTGAAATAGTTCTCCATGTGTTTTTTTTCCTTTAATATTTATTGTTGGTTCTACAAAACATTACATAGTTCTTGACATGTCATATTTCACACTTTGATTCAAGTAGGTTATGAACTTCCATTTTTCTTCGTATACAGATTGCAGTATCTCATCAGTTACACATCCACTATTTTACATATTGCTATACTAGTGTCTGTTGTATTCTGCTGCCTTTCCTGTCCTCTACTATCTCCCATCCCCTCCCCTCCAATCCTCTCTCTCTACCCCATCTATTGTAATTCATTTCTTCCACTTGTTTTTGTCCCCTTTCACCTCACTTCATCTTGTATTTAATTTTGTATAACCATGAGGGTTTCCTTCCATTTCTATGTAATTTTCCTTCTCTTTCCTTTTCCCTCCCACCTCTCACCCCTGTTTAATATTAATCATCTTCTCATGCTCTTCCTCCCAACTCTGTTCTTAGTTACTCTCTTTATATCAAAGAAAACATTTGGCATTTGTTTTTTAGTGATTGGCTATCTTCACGTAGCATAATACGTTGTAATGCCATCGATTTCTCTGCAAATTGTATGATTTTGTCATTTTTTAATGCAGAGTAATACTCCATTGTGTATAAATGCCACATTTTTTTTAATCCATTCATCTATTGAAGGGCATCTAGGTTGGTTCCACAGTCTTCCTATTGTGAATTGTGCTGCTTTGAACATAGATTTATCAATGTCCCTGTAGCATGCACTTTTTGGGTCTATAGGGATTAGACCGAGAAGGGGAATTGCTGGGTCAAATGGCGGTTCCATTCCCAAGTTTCCAAGAAATCTCCATACTGCTTTCCAAATTTGCTGCACCAATTTGCAGTCCCACCAGCAATGTACAGGTGTACCCTTTTTCCCACATTCTCGCCAGCACTTGTTGTCGTTTGACTTCATAATGGCTGCCAAGCGTACTGCAGTGAGATGGTATCTTAGGGTGGGTTAGTTTAGCATTTCTCTGAATGCTCGAGATGGTGAGAATTTTTTGATGTACTTATTGATTGATTGTATGTCCTCCTCTGAGAAGTGTCTGTTCAGGTCCTTGGCCCATTTTTTGATTGGGTAATTCATTTGCTTATTGTTTAATTTTTTGAGTTCTTTGTATAACTCTGGATATTAGGGCTCTATCTGAAGTGTGAGGAGTAAAGATTTGTTCCCAGGATGTAGGCTCCTTTTTTACCTCTCTTATTGTTTCTTTTTCTGAGAAAAATCTATTTAGTTTGAGTAAGTCCTGTTTGTAGATTCTAATTATTAACTCTTATGCTATGGGTGTCCTATTGAGGAATTTGGAGCCCGACCCCACAGTATGTAGATCATAGCCAAAGTTTTCTTCTATCAGATGCCGTGTCGCTGATTTGATATCAAGCTCCTTGATCCATTTTGAGTTAACTTTTGTGCATGGCGAGAGAAAGGGATTCAGTTTCATTTTCTTACATATGTAATTCCAGTTTTTCCAGCACCATTTGTTGAAGATGCTATCCTTCCTTCAGTTTATGCTTTTAGCTCCTTTATCAAATATAAGATTGCTGTAATTTTGTGGATTGATTTCTGTGTCCTCTATTCTGTACCATTGGTCCACCCGCCAGTTTTGGTACCAGTACCATGCTCTTTTTGTTACTATTGCTCCGTAGTATAGTTTGAGGACATGTATCGCTATACCGCCTGATTCACACTTCCTGCTTAGAGTTGTCTTTGCTATACTGGGTCTTGTATTATTCCATATGAATTTCATAATTGTTTTATCTATTTCTACAGGAAATGCCGTTGGGATTTTGATTGGCATTGCATTAAACCTATAGAGAACTTTTGGTAATATCGCCATTTTGATGATGTTAATTCTGCCTATCCATGAACGGGGTATATTTTTCCATCTTGTAAGATCTTCTTCTATTTCTCTCTTTAGGGTTCTGTAGTTTTCATTGTGTAAGTCTTTCACATCTTTTGTTACGTTGATAACCAAATATTTTATTTTATTTTTTTTGAGGATACTCTCAATGGAGTGGTTGTCCTCATTTCCGTTTCAGAGGATTTGTTGCTGATATTCAGGAATGCTTTTGATTTATGATTGTTGATTTTATATCATGCCACTTTGCTGAATTCATTTATTATCTCTAATAGTTTCTTGTAGACCCTTTTGGGTCTACTAGGTATAGAATCATGTCATCTGCAAATAGTGATAATTTAAGTTCTTCTTTTCCTATTTTTATGCCTTTAATTTCTTTCATTTGTCTAATTGCTCTGGCCAGTGTTCGAGAACTATGTTGAACAGAAATCGTGAGAGAGGGCATCCCTGTCTTGTTCCAGATTTTAGAGGGAATGCCTTCAATTTTTTCTCAATTCAGAATGATACTAGCCTGAGGCTTAGCATAGATTGCTTTTACAATATTGAGGTATGTTCCTGTTATCCCAGTTTTTCTAGAGTTTTAAACATAAAGGGATGCTGTACTTTATTGAATGCTTTTTCTGCATCTATTGGGGTGATCATATGGTTCTTATTTTTAAGTCTATTGATGTGGTGAATAACATTTATTGATTTCCGTATATTGAACCAGCCTTGTATCCCAGGAATGAATCCTACTTGATCATGTTGCACAATTTTTTAAATATGTTTTTGTATCTGATTCGCCAGAATTTTATTGAGGATTTTTGCATCTAGGTTCATTAGAGAGATTGGTCTGTATATTTGTTTCTTTGAAGGGTCTTTGTCTGGTTTAGGAATCAGGGTGATATTGGCCTCCTCTGCTGTATACCCATTCGGTCCTGGGCTTTTCTTAGTTGGTAGTCTTTGGATGGTTTCTTCTATTTTCTCAATTGATATTGGTCTGCTTAAGTTGTCTATATCCTCCTGACTCAATCTGGGCAGATCATATGACTTAAGAAATTTATTGATGCCTTCACTATCTTCTAATATAATTTCTGATTATCTTCTGTATTTCAGAAGTGTCTGTTGTGATATTGCCTTTTTCATCCCTTATGATAGTAATTTGAGTTCCCTCTCTTCTTCTCTTCATTAACATGGCTAAGAGTCTGTCGATTTTATTAATTTTTCAACTTTTAGTATTTTCAATTTTTTCAATTGTTTCTTTTGTTTCGATTTTATTAATTTCAGCTCTGATTTTAATTATTTCTTGCCTTCTACTTCTTTTTCTGTTGTTTTGCTCTTCTTTTTCTAGGATTTTGAAATGAACTATGAGATCATTTATTTGTTGTTGTTTTTTTTTTCTTTTTTTAAGGGAAGAACTCCAAGCAATGAATTTTCCACTTAGAACTGCTTTCAATGTGTCCCATAGATTCTGATATGTTCTGTCTGTCTTTTTCATTTATGTCTAAGAATTTTTTTTATTTTTCTCCTTGATGTCTTCAATAACCCATTGATCATTCAGTACGTATTGTTCATTCTCCAAGTGATGCATGAATTTTCCTTCCTTCTTTTATTGTTGATTTTCAGTTTCATTCCATTACGATCAGATAAGATGCCTGGTATTATCTATACTCCTTTATATTGTCTAAGAGTTGTTCTGTGACATAATATATGATCTATTTTTGAGAGGTATCCATGTGCTGCTGAGAAAACAGTGTAACTGCTTGATGTTGGGTGGTATATTCTATATATGTTAATTAAGTCTAGGTTATTATTTGTGTTATTGAGTTCTATAGTTTCCTAATTCAACTTTTGTTTGGAATATCTGTCCAGTTATGAGAGAGGTGTGTTGAAATCTCCCATGATTATTGTATGGTGGTCTACCAGACTCTTGAACTTGAGAAGAGTTTGTTTGATTAACATAGCTGAACCATTGTTTGGGGCACATATATTTATGATTGTTATGTCTTGTTGGTGTATGGTTCCCTTGAGCAATATGTAGTGTCCCTCTTTATCCCTTTTGATTAACTTTGTCTTGAAATCTATTTTATTTGATGTGAGTATGGACACTTCTGCTTGTTTCCGAAGTCAATATGAGTGATATGATTTCTCCCAACCTTTCACCTTTAGTCTATATATGTCTTTTCCTATCAAATGTGTCTCCTGTAGGCAGAAAATTTTTGGGTCTTCTTTCGTGATCCATTCTACTAGCCTGTGTCTCTTAATTGGTGAGTTTAAGGCATTAACATTTAGGGTTATTTTTGAAATATGGGTTGTTCTTCCAGCCATATTTGTTTATTTATGTTACTAAACATGGTTTGTTTTTCTCTTTGATTATTTTTCGCCCCTTTACTGTACTACCTCCCACTGTTGGTTTTTATTGTTATTTTCCATTTCGTCTTCCTATAATGTTTTGCCAAGGATCTTTTGAGGAGATGGTTTTCTAGCTGCAAATTCTTTTAACTTTTGTTTATCATGGAAGGTTTTAATTTCATCTTCCATCCTGAAGCTTAAAATCGCTGGATACACAATTCTTGGTTGGAACCCAATTTCTTTCAGTGATTGAAAAATGTTATTCCAGGATCTTCTAGCTTTCAGAGTCTGTGTTGAAAGATCAGCTGTTATCCTGATTGGTTTACCCCTAAATGTAATCTGCTTCCTTTCTCTTGTAGCTTTTAAAATTCTCTCTTTATTCTGTATGTTTGGCATCTTCATTATAATATGTCTCGGTGTTTATCTCTTATGATTTTGCACATTTGGCGTCCTGTAGGCTTCTAGGATTTGGGATTCTGTCTCATTCTTCATGTCTGGAAAGTTTTCTCATATTATTTCATTGAATAGATTGCTCAATCCTGTGGTTTGGACCTGTATACCTTCCTGTATCCCAATTACTCTTTAGTTTGGTCTCTTCATGTTATCCCATATTTCTTGGATGTTCTGCTCATGGTTTCTTAACAGTCTTGCTGAGCTTTCTATGTTCTTTTCAAGTTGAAATACTTTGTCTTCATTGTTCTAAGTGATCTATTCTGCTGGTAGTATTCTCAATTGAGTTTTTAAGTTGGTTTATTGCTTCCTGCATTTCTATGATTTCTGTTTGTGTGTTTTTTATAACCTCTATCTCCCTGTATAGTTGATCTTTTGCTTCTTGGATTTGTTTTTGTAATTCATTGTCAAAGTGATCTTTCATTGTCTGATTTTGCTGTCTAATGTCTCCCTGGAGACTTCAGATCATCTGAAGCAAGTATATCCTGATTCTTTATCTGACATTCCATATGCTGCAGATATTACCTCTTCTAATGTTGAGTTGACCTGCGTTGCTTGTGGTCCTTTCTTTCCTTGTCTTTCCCTACTGTTCACGTTTTTTTCGGCTTGGTGAAACTTTTGTGTTATTGAATTTTACCCCTAAATGTTTATATTGCTATTGTATTCTTGAAAAGTCTCCCTCACAGGCGTAAGCAGCGGCTCTGCCCCTCCTCCAATTGGGGCAATGTGCCTACCACACCAGCACGCCGCTGGGCCTGTTCTGCCTCTTGGTAGCTGGTCCGCCTACCTTGCAGGAGCGGGCAGTTGATCTACCCCTCTGCGGGTGCTGGTCCTGTTCAGCCAGTGGGTAACAGGTCCAGCTACCTTGCAGGCACAGGCGTCGGCTCTGCCCCTCCGCGCTCCGCTGGGCCTCTTCTGTCTGTGGGTTGCAGGGCTGTCTACATTGCAGGCGTGAGTGGCATCTCTGCCCCCCCCCCAAACCGGGGCGATGTGTCTACCACGCTGGTAGGTCGCTGGGTCTGTTCTGCCTCTGGGTGAGAGGTCTACCTGCTTTGCAGGCACGGGCAGCGGCTCGGCCCCTCCCCATACCTGGTTATGTGTCTAGCACCCTGGCGGGGCCTAGCACCTGGTCTGTCGGTGTTCGCAGGTCCACCTACTTCGCAGGCGCGGGGGCCGGCTCTGCCCCTCTGAAGGCAGCTGGGCCGCTTCAGCTGGTGGGTCGCAGGTTCACCTATCTTGAAGTCACAAGGGGTGTCTCTGCCCCTCCGCGGGTGTCTGGGCCTGTTCTGCCTGTGGGTTGCATGTCCGCGTTCCTTGCACGCGTGCAGTGGCTCTGCCCAACCCCCAACCAGGGTGATGTGTCTTTCACGATGGCGGGCCGCTAGGCCTGTTCTACGGGTGGCTCGCAGGTCCGCCTACCTTACAGGCGCGGTTGGCGGCTCTGCCTCTCCCTTCTCCATGTGTTTCTAAAGTTAACAAATATGAGAATTCCTGTCTCCATTTCTCTGTACCCTATTCAGCACATGCATTTTTATATTCACATATAGAATCCTACCTGGTATCACATGTACATACTTGTGAGGTTGCTGACTTTGCAAATACAAATTGTGAGAAGGGATCACTCCTCCTAAATGCTGTTGGAACTTACAATTCAAACTATGGGTGAGCTCCCTAGTTGAACAACATTATACATAAATCGATGCTCAGAAAAATGAAGATTTTTGGATTTGTGGATGATATATAATTCATGATGTATTTCGATTGGCATATATATTGCTACTTTTTAATGTATACGTGTGTGTGTGTGTGTGTGTGTGTGTGTGTGTGCATATATATATGTATAAACTCTCCAGATTTTTCAAAATATGAAATGTATGTGTCTTATTATATACTCCCTAAATTCATTGATGTTCATGAATGTGGATTTATATTCAACTTTTCATAAGAATGTTCTCAGAAATATTAATCCACCTGAAATACATATTTGTTTCCTAATACTGAAAACTAACTTCAGTGAATGGTGCATACAAATCCTAATATTGCTATAGTAAATGACTCAGTTTAACGTCAATGCAAGTAGATTCCTATGGGACATGATATGTATTTTGACGTTCATTTTTATTCAAAACTGGTACATTAATATTTCTTCAGTTTTTGCACATAATAGAATACATATTTCATTCACAAATTCACAAATTTATAGGCATTTTTTTCACTTTCAATTACTTCCTGCTTCAGAACATATGTATTCCCCCAGGTTTCTTGACTGCTCTTTTAATGAGACTTCTTTCCAAGCACATTATTTTCAATTTCCATAATCATTTTAGAAGCAAAGCTCACACACACTTCATGATAAACCATAACAGTGATATTACCATTAGATGTATAACTGGCTGGAATGATTGTATGAATATCAATATATGATTTCCAATATATATTCAGATATCAATTCAATCCATTATTTAAATTTGGAACCAGTTATATTATTTATTCACAGTATGGTCTATTCATGCATTATCTTTATATTCATATAACACAGAGTATACCTATTTGTACCCACAATACTAAATTATATGTCTTCAAAATATTGCTCCCAGAAATGGTGGAAGAAATACTCATGTCACCTGATCTATATATACATTAATCACAGTAATATTGTGGAAACAAAAAGCAAGGTCACACTTATGATTGTACCAAATCCTAAATGGAAAGTGAGCATGGCTTAAAAAAAAATCCATGTCCAGGTTGCCTAATGCTCTCAAAAGTGAATCCTATTGGTGACTACATATTTGTTTCTTCCTGAAATTACATATTCAACCTCAACCCTGTTGAAAATGTCTAATCCTATCACTCACTTTATGCTTTGCCTGATTTCCTAATGTCTCTATTGAAATCTGATTTCCTGTATTTTTTTTTCCCATTTCATCATTATGACTGACTCTTCACATGTGCTGACATTTACTTTCACTCTCTACCCAAAACCCTATTGCTAAAGATCTTTTGGTCCAAATGCTATACACACTCTTCATTCTAAATCTACCGAATATCTTCCTAATCCACCAACTATCCCTTTTGGACTGGATTTTCTCTTCGACATTCAATCATCCAAAAGACAAGGTCCTATGCCATTGTATATCAATTAATCTGAGACACCTGTGCAGAACATAATTCAAAGCTAAGAATCCCAATAGTGGGGCCAATTCCCTTCTGTGCTTCAAAAATTACCTAGATTTCTTTTTTCATACTTATATTTCACATATATATTCTTGAAAATATAGCAAAATTCCAATACCATTATTCATCCAAGAGAATGATTCCTAACCCAAATGGAAGCTGTTATTAACCTTAACCATACAATGTTTCCTCAATCTAACTTTACAGAAGAGGAGGGACAGAATTAGTCTTCCAATACAGGAGTGTAGGGGATCTTCCACCTGCTGAGAACCTCAAAGTTTCATGCAGAAATGATCCCTGGAGAAGATGTAGGCAGCTATGAAGGACCTGAGAGAGCAAAAGTCATCTTCCATGGCAAACAACCCAGTCAGGATGAAGGGATGTGTCAGAATAAGCCTCACTCTTCTTAATGTAGAGAAGATGGACCAAACCAGTCCAGTGTAGACAGCTGTTCCTGGCTGCCTATGGTTGATATACAATCCTCAGTTGTGAACGTATCACAGGAAATAGGGGCAGCCTCCATCTCATGGGAACCTTGGAAGCAAATTTTAGGACAAAGTGGTTTCCAAAGCAGTGACCTCATTCAGTTCACAAAGGAGGTGACCTTCCTCACTTCTTTGGTGATAGAACTCTCTGAACTTGGGATCCAGGAAGCCAGGCTACCAGAGGCAGTCCCAGTACCATTCCCAGTGGGCTCACTTATTTGGATTTACCAAGAACAGAGTCAGTCTTTCTTGGTACATACTGATGTGAGAATGGCCAAATTTCAGGAGAGCTCAGAAGAGGGGCCTTTCCTGAGAAAGCAGGAAGTTGCTCACAGCTGGCTCCTGACCACTTCACAGATTTGGCCAAAAAGACCAGATCTGAGACAGGACAGAACATTTCAGGGAACATAATAAGGCTCACAAGTCAGAGGACACTCCGGATAGTCACAGACCTCTTTGGGGGAAGGAGGTGCCTTTGTGGGTGTGGGTGTGAGTTTGTGGTTTTGTCTCATTTTCTGAGAATAGGTAAAAAAGGCGGTTTGTTTGGTTTGGAGTGGACTGTTCCTAGTAAGTCGTTTCACAAAGTGAGTGTTTCTATGTCTGTGTATCCCACTGTGTCTGTGGTTGTAGACATTTGAAAAGAGAATTCATCAATGGATGTGTCCTGTTTAGTAGAAACCTACCCAGCATTCATTCTGCCCAATTGATGAATGGACTGTGGCTTCCCTTATGGATGGGCAACACCTACTAATTTCCTAAGTTCCTGTTTTCTTCCTGATTCTGGCCACTCTCCAGAATAGGCTCATGGTTTTGTGTCCAAGATATGTACCACCTCCAAGCTCTGTGACAAGGCCATGTAATGGATAGCTAAAGGGAATGGCTAGCATCTCAAAAAACTCAGATATCAGTGTGACCAGGAAAGCCTCAGTGGAGAAACTCTGCTTTGGGTTTTTTGCTAACCAATTCTTCTCTTCCCCTGAATGTGAGGAAGGTCTTGGCCTCAAGACACCGCTTTGTGAAGCCTGAAGAAAACAGTTTTAAAATGGAAATAAATGGGCATCACCTGTGGCTCTTTGTTAATTTCTTTGGAAATGGATGTGTCGGAATCAGTCTCTTGGCCCTGTGTGAGGTTGTGGCTTAGGTTCTCAGCACCTGATGCATCTAAAGAATGATCCCATGTGTGCATCCAAAACCAAAATGGGAAAGAGATCAGTAATTGTTGATGAAGTCTCTCGCCTTCCTCTCTTAGGTTCCTGACCACCATCAAGTGAGAATAGAGATCCTTTGAATCAAATGAGTTCTTCTAAGCCCTGCAAAGGCTATCCCATACATGCTTGTGTTTTCTCATGACTCCAAATCACATGAAGAATCTATACCTGACAGTCAGTAGGCCTCAAATTGGAGAAGCAGAGCAGTATTAAAGGAAGGCATTTTTGATCCCTTGTGGTTCACAGGAAGGGTGTACAGGCCACCCTGCCTTTAGGAAAATGACGGGCAAGCGAGGTTATTTGGACTCTGTGTTGGGCTGCGCCCCTCATGGAAACATCCAGCCAGAGGTTATGAGGAGTGTCTATATGGAAGAAGATGAGGGCCATGTGGGAGTGTTTTGGTTTTAATTGTGGTTATTTGTGTGGAAGTTGGAAGCGATGAGTGGGTCCACCTGGGCTTGAACTCTGGTGTGATACCCTATAGAGACTGAGTCCTGGAACTGACCTCAGAGAAGTATTGCCATGAATTGTGTTGGGATATTAGGAGGCCACACATGAGAGTCACCATTGGAAACTGAGATCTATTCCCAGTGTGGCTTTCCACAGAGCACTGGGAATCTCAGCCAAGGTATCACATAATTTTATTCTGAAACACTTGGCAGCAATAGTTGAGAGTCAAAACACAAATGCACTTCACATTGTAGACCTCAATGGGCCTGGCTTCATGTGGCCTTTTGGCCACTCTTTGGGAAATCTTGGCAGTGAGAGTTCTCCAGATCTTTCTTTGAAATGAGCTTCTTCACCATTTAATGGTTACCGAATTAAATGAAACACTCAGTGCCTCCAACTTCAACCTTGAAAGATGGGCTCGATAAATACCATGAAATTTTTGAAATTCCCATATTCAGGAGGCACTGGAGAACCATTGGATATCCTGTTGGTGATCATGAGTGTACCAGACAGTGCCTTGATTGGCTGGGTTTCACGAAAATGGTGTAGAACAGAGATTCCAGTAAGTTGGAGCCTGCTGAATAGTGGGCCTAGAGCAAAGGTGGGCATGTGTGAGATAAAACATCTGTGGTGCTTCCATGTGGATTTCCCAATGGCTTCCAAATGGCTTGTGACTGACATGGTGCAGCCAGCAGACCCTTATATGTAAATGATTCTTGTTATATGGGTAAGTTTCAGGGCAATGTTCAGAATCAGGTTCCTATGGTCAAGGGGTCAAGCTATGTTGGACAGAAGCCTGGTTTGTGCATTCTCCTGCAGACCCTGTCCCACCACACGTGACAGAACTCCCTCCAGCACTGTGTCCCAGGTGAACTCCTTGTATTTCATGAAGGAAATACTGAACTCCCAGTGTAGCAGCTAAAAATATCACAAAAATTGGAGGATGATCAAATGGCTTCACAGTCCACATGAGGAGACACTTAGCCCCAAGTGGCCACAGTTGACCCCGAAAGAGAGAATTCAGCAATGCTGCCTCATGATCATTGGTAAATAAGAAAGCATCTCCTCCAGGTCACATAGATGCAGACCCAGCTTTTATGGTCTCACTACAAAAAAAGCTAAAGCTCCTGACAACAACATATATTTCAAGAGCCCAACATCAGAGCCAGTTTTTCAAGAAGCCTTTAGGCTAGCAGAGCTCCATGTTTTTGGAGTGTTCACATTGTCCCTTACTATTGGAATCTCGCCTTCTACCTGCAAGTTTGTGAACTCCTGAGCATATTAAATTCCAGATATGTATTCACAGATTTTCTTACTCATCTCCTCTACATGTGTTACTTGGGACGAAGTTAAGGTCAAGGCATTGTTGTGGATGAGAGTCGGAAGATTTTTGTGTAGCACATATTTGCATACACATTGGATTCATTTTCCAATTTTCCTTTCGAAATACTGAATCCCTGAAACTAACCCATACCCTACAAGACTCTGACAACTAATCCTAACGTAATGGAGAAAAATAACCCAAATAGAACAGAAATACAAACATATCAGAGGAGGCATGGTTTACCATTGAATTAACTTTTCCATTATATAGGGAAGGAGTTTTAAATCTAGTCAATTTTTTGTTGAAAGAGTTGTCCATGTATTTTTAAACTTATCAAATATGTGAATTCCTGTCTCCCCCATTTCTTTGTATCCTATTCAGGACATGTATTTTTATATGCACATATAGAATTGTACCTTGTATTACACATATATTCTTGTGAGGTGGCTGACTTGGCAGATACAAATTGTGAGAAAAGTTCACTCCTCCTAAACGCTGTTGGAACTGAAAATTCAACCTATGGGTGAGCTTCCTAGTTGAACAACATTATACATAAATCCATGTTCAGTAAAATGAATATTTTTGGATACGTGGATGATATATATTTCATGATGAATTTCGATTGGCATATATATTGCTAGTTTTTAATGTCTGTGTGTGTTTGTATATATATATATATATATATATATATATATATATATATATATATATACTGTCAAGATTTTTCAAAATATGAAATATATGTGTATTTTGGCCACTCTTTGGGAAGCCTTACCTGTGAGAGTTCTCGAGAGCTTTCATTGAAATGATTTTCCTCAACATTTAATGGTTCCTGAATGAATTGAAACCCACAGTGCCTCCAACTTCATCCTTGAAAAATGGCTCTATAAATACCATAAAATTCCCCTGACCAGGTGGCACTGGAGAACCTTTGGATGTCTTGTTGCTGATCATGAGTGTACCAGACAGTGCCTTGACTGACTCGATTTCATGAAAATTGTGCAGAACAGAGATGCCAGTAAGTTGGAGAGTGCTGAGAAGTGGGCCCAGGGCTGTGGTGTGCAGGTGTATGATAAAACATCTGTGGTGGGTCCATTTGGGTCTGCCATTGACTTCCAAATGGCTTGTGGCTTACATGGTACAGCTAGCCGACCCTTATCTGTAAAGGCATCTTGTTATATGTAAAGGTTTCAGGACAATGTTCAGAATCAGTTTGCTATGGATAATGTTTCAAGTTATGTGGGATAGAAGTCTGGTTGGTGAATTCTCCTGTAGACCCTGACCCTCCACACGTGACAGAACTCGCTCCAGCACTGTGTCCCAGTTGAACTCCTTGTATTTCATGAAGGAAAAACCAAAAGCCCAGTGCAGCAGCAAGAAACACCACGAAAATTGTAGGATGGCCAATTGGCTTCACAGTCAAGACGGGGAGACACTTACCCCTCCGTGGCCACAGTTTACCTTCAAAGGAAGAATTGAGCACTGCTGCCTCATGTTCTTTTGGAAAATAAGAAACCATGTCCTCCAGGTCAGATAAATGAAGACCCATCTTTGATGGTATCACTACAAAGGAAGCTAAAGCTCCTGACAACAACATATATTTCAAGTGCCCAACCTCAGAGGCAGTTTCTCAAGAAGTCTTTAGGCCAGCAGAGTTCCATGAATTTGGACTGTTTATCCTGTCCCTTAAGTTTGAAAACTCCTCTAAAATGCCCAAGCTTGTGAACTCCTGAGCATTTTCCGTTCCAGGTATGTATTCACAGATTTTCTAACTCTTGTCCTCTAATTGTGTCTTACTTGGGTGAAGGTAATGTCAAGGCATTGCTCTGAATGAGAGTGGAAAGTTTTTTTGTAGCGCATATTTGCATACACAATGGATTCATTTTCCTTTATTTCCATTTGAATTACTGAATCCATGACACTAACGCATACCCTACTAGACTCTGACTACTAATGCTAATATGATGGAGAAAAATAACCCAAACAGAATAGAAATACAAGCAGTTCAGAAGAGGCATGGTGTATAGTTGGACTTGCCTTTTGCATGATAAAGGGTAGTTGTTAAAAATCTGGTTAATTTTTAATTGATATAGTTCTCCATGTGTTTTGAAAGGTATCAAATATGTGAATTCCTGTCTCCCTTTCTCTGTTGCCTATTCAGCACATGTATTTTTATATGCACAAATAGAATCCTACCTGGTACCACACGTACATTATTGTGAGGTGGCCTACTTGGCAGATACAAATTGTGAGAAGAGATCACTCCTCCTAAACGCTGTAGGAACTGAAAATTCAACCTATGCGTGAGCTTCCTAGTTGAACAACATTACACATAAATCCATGTTAAGTAAAATAAATATTTTTGGATCTGTGTATGATATGTATTTCATGATGAATTTTGATTGGCATATATATTGCTACTTTTTAATATCTCTGTATGTGTTTTGTGAAAAATCTGCACTCTATAGATTATTCAAAATATGAAATATATGTGTCTTATTATACACTCCTTAAATTCATTCATGTTCATGTATGAGACCACGGCTCATGCAACAGCAAAAGACATTTATTGAGGATCCAATCCAGTATGCTAGGGCTCCGTGGTCACTCAGGAAGGGAGAGCAGCCCAGATCTCCGAGCTGAGGTTGAGCAGTGCTTAAGTACACTTTTTGGGGAGGGCGAGACTTTACATATATCACAGTATCTTTTAAAAAATCATCATACACTGCGGGAAAATCAAACAACAAATCCTAAACATGATTAGTTCATTCATTGGTGGGAACATGTCAGGTAGGAGGGATAGGTCAGTTCTACAGCGGGGTACAGATTCAAATTGATTAGATTAGGCCCTGCGATGCATATGTGCCAAGCCACACAGGGTCCTAGGTTATTAAACAACCAGGCGATCAGGGGGAATATTTACTGGGCAGTCCAGAAATTGTCCTACAAGTAACAGGAATTTCAGATTTTTCATGTAGCATAGGAACTTAACAATACCTGGTCCTTTACATTTTAAATCAGGCCTTGAATCTTAGAAACTTTACAAACCCGGTCTTTTACACTTTAACTTTTACACTTTAATTTCAATTTCTTTTACCCTTAAAGATCACTCCTGGTTCACAAGATGGGTGTCCAAGCCACCCTGACTTTAGGCAAATGAGGGGGAAGGGAGCTTATTTTGGACACTGTCTTGGGCTGTGCCCCTCATGGAAACCTCCAGCCATATGTTATGATGAGTGTCTTTATGGAAGAATATGAGGGTCATGTAGGAGTGTTTTGGTTTTAATTGTGGTCATTTGTGTGGCGGTTGGAAGAGATGACTTGGTCCACCAGGGCTTGAACTCTGCTCTGATACTCCTTAGAGACTGAGTTCTGGAACTGACTTGAGAGAAGTATTGCCATGAATTGTTTTGGGATTATATTAGGCCACACATGAGATTAGCCCTTGGAAACTGAGATCTAGGCCCAGGGTGGCTTTCCACCGAGCACTGGGAATCTCAGCCAGGGTAACACATGATTTTTTTATTGAAAGACTTGGAAGTCATAGTTGAGACTCAAAACACACATGTACCTCATATTGTAGACCTCAATGAGCCTGGCTTCATGTGAACTTTTGGGCACTCATTGGGAAGCCTTGCCTGTGAGAGTTCTTCAGAGCTTTCATTGAAATGAGCTTACTCACCATTTAATGGTTCCTGAATGAATTGAAACCCACAGTGCCTCCAACATAATCCTTGAAAAATGGCTATACAAATACCATGAAATTTTTGAAATTTCCATGACCAGGTGGCACTGGAGAAACTTTGGATGTCCTGTTGCTGATCATGTGTGTACCAGACAGTTCCTTGATTGACTGGTTGTCATGAAAATGGTACAGAACCGAGATGTCAGTAAGTTGGAGCCTGCTGAGTATTGGGGCTAGAGCAGTGGACTATACATTTGTGAATAAATATCTGTGATGGGACCACGTGGATCTCCCTTTGGCTTCCAAAATACTTGTGACTGATATGGTGCAGGCAGCAGACCCTTATATGTAAAGGCATCTTGTTTTATTGAGAGGTTTCAGGGCAATGTTCAGAATCTGGTTGTTATAGTCAAGGGGAAAGCTATGTGGGATAGACCCATGTTTCGAACATTCTCCTGAAGACCCTGAGCAATCACACGTGTCAGAGCTCCCTCCAGAATTGTGTCCCAGTTGAACTCCTTGTATTTCATTAAGCCAATTCCAAACTCCCAGTGCAGCAGTAAGAAACACCACAAAAATGGAGGATGACCAAATGGCTTCACAGACCACACGGGGAGACACTTAACTCCCAGTGGCCACAGTTTACCAAGAAAGAATTCAGAACTGCTGCCTCATGTTCATTAGAAAATAAGGAACCATTTCCTCCAGGTCACATAGATGCAGACCCACATTTGATGGTGTCACAATGAGGAAGCTAAATCTCCTGACAACTTCATATATTTCATGTTCCCAACCTGAGAGGCATTTTCTCAAGAAGTCTTAAGGCCAGCAGAGCTCCAAGTTTGTGGAGTGTTTAACCTCTCCCTTACTTTTGGAAACTGCTCTACCACATCCAATGTTGTGAACTCCTGAACATTTTCAGTTCCACATATGTAATCACAGGTTTTCGAACTCCTCTCCACTAATTGTGTCTTACTTGGAGTGAAGTTAATGTAAAAGAATTGTTCTGGATGAGAGTGGCAAGATTTTTGTGTAGCACATATTTGCATACACATTAGATTTATTTTCCTATTTTCATTTGAAATACTGATCCCCGACACTAACACATACCCTAATAGACTCTGACTACTAATGCTAATATGATGGATAAAAAGAAAACTAACAGAATAGAAATACAGGCCTTTAATAGGAGGCATGGTATATACTTGGAATTTCCTTCTGCTTTATCAAGGGTATGTGTTATAAATCTTGTCAAATTTTCATTGTAATATTTCTCCATGAGTTTTATATATATATATATATATATATATATATATATATATATATATATAGATTTTTCAAAATATGAAAAACATGTGTCTATTAAACACTATCTAAATTCATTCATATTCATGTATGTGGATATAAAATCAACTTTTCATAAGATTATTCTCAGAAACATTCAACCACCTGAAATACATATTTGTTTCCTCGTCCTGAGAACTAACTTCAGTGAATCGTGCTTACAAACCCTAATATTTTTACAGTAACTGAGACAGTTTATCATCAAAGCAAGTAGATTCCTATAGGACATGATGTGTATATTGATGTTCATTTTTATTCAACAATGGGACATTAAAATTTCTTCATTTTATGCACATCGTAGGATATATATTTCCTCCACAGGTTAGCAAATATATAGGCATTTGTTTCACTTTCAATCACTTCCTGCTTCAGAACACATGTATTCCTCCATGTTTCTTGACTGGTCTGTTCATGAGACTTCTATCCAAACACATTATTTTCGATTTCCTTTATCACTTTAGAAGCAAAACGGACACACACTTCATGATAAACCATCACTGTAATATCACCATTAGATGTATTACTGGTTGGAATGAATGATTATATATCAATAAAAGATTTTTTTATATATTTTCTGATATCAATTCAATACATTGTTTAAAGTGTAACAAGTTATATTATTTATTCACAGTATGGTCTATTCATGCATTATCTCTATATTCATAGACACATGGTACACCTGGTTGTACCCCCAATACTAATCTATACATATTTGAAATATTGCTCCCAGAAATGGTGGAGGAAATACTCATGTCACCTGATCTACATATGCATGTTATCACTGTAATATTCTGGACACAAAATGCAAAAGCCACACGTATGATTGTACCAAAGCCTAAAGGTAAACTGAACATGGATTACTAAAAACATCCCTGACCAGGTTGCCTAATGCTCTCAAATGTCAATACTATTGCTGGCTACATATTTGTTTCTTCCTAAGATTATATATTCAACCTCAAAACTGTTGAAAATGTTTAATTTTTTCACTCACTTGATACTTTTGCCTGATTTCCTAATGTCTCTATTGATATCTACTTTCCTACATATTTTCTGCAGTTCAACATTGTGACTGACACTTCACATGTGCTGACATTGACATTCACTCTCTAACCGAAACACTATTGCTAAAGATCTTTGGTCCAAATCCTATACTCGCTCTTCTTCCGAAACATACTGACTATCTTTCTGATCCTATCGACTATCCCTTTTTGAGTAGATGTTCTCTACTACATTCAATCATCCAAGGTACAAGATCCTATGCCATTGTATAAAGATTTTTCTGAAACATGTATCTAGAACGTAATTCAAAGCTACGTATCGCAATCAGTTGCCCAATGCATTTCTGAGCTTCAAATCTTACCTAGATTTCTGTTTTCATACTTATATTTTATCTCTATATTCCTATAAATATTGCAGGTTCCCAATACCATTATTCATCCCGCATAATGATTCCTTACCCAAATCGAACTTGTTATTAACCCTAACCATACACTGTTGCTTCAATCTAAAATTACAAAAGAGCAGGGACAGAGTTCGCCTTACAATACAGGAATGTAGGGTATCTGCCAACTGCTGAGAACCTCAAAGTTCGATGCAGAAATAATCCCTGGAGAAGATGTCAGCAGCTATGAAGGACCTGTGAGAGCAAAAGCCATCTTCAATGGCAAACAATCTAGACAGGAAAAAGGGATGTGTATGCATCAGCCTCTCTCTTTTTAATGTAGAGAAGATTGACCTAACCAGACCTGCATGGAGAGCTGTTCCCAGGTGCCTATTTTGATATACAATTGAAACTAGTCAAATTTTCAAAGGAAGTAGGGGCAGCCTCTATCTAATGGAACCCTTGGAAGCAACGGTTAGGGCAAAGTTGTTGCCAAGGCAGTGACCTCTTTCAGTTCCTGAAGGAAGTGACCTACCTAACTTCCTTGGTGATGGAACATTCGGAAATTTTGATGCAAGAAGCCAGGCACCGAAAGCCAGTCCCAGTCCCTGTCCCAGTGGGCTCACTTGTTTGGATTTACCAAGTACAGATCAGACCTTCTTGGTACCTACTGATGTGAGGATGGCCAAATGTCAGTAGAGCTCTGAAGAGAAGCTTTTCCTGAGATAGCAGGTAGTGGCTAACGGTTGGCTCCTCAAAGCATCACAGAGTTGGCCAAGGAGACAAGATCTGAGAGAGGAGAGGCCATTTTGTGGGGAACATAGTATGGCCCACCAGTCAGAATACATTCCGGATAGTTACAGACCTACTTTTGGGAAGGAGGTGCCTTTGTGTGTGGGTGTGAGTTTGCGGTTTTGTCTCCTGTTCTGAGAATAGGTAGGAAAGGTGGTTGGTTTGGTTTGGAGTCGACTGTTTCTAGTAAGTCTTTTGACAAGGCGACTTTCTATGTCTGTGTATCCACTGTGTCCGTGGTTTTAGACATTAGAAAAGAGAATGCATCAATGGAGGTGTCCTGTCTAGTAGAAAGCTTCCCAGCATTCATCCTGCTCAATTGATGAATGGACTGTGGTTTGCCTTATGAATCTTAAACACCTACTAACATCCTAAGTTCCTGTTTTCTTCCTGAATTCTGGCCACTCTCCAGAATAGGCTCATGATTTATTGTGCAAGATATGTACCACCTCCAAGCTCTGTGACATGTCCATGTTCTTGATAGCTGAAGGGAATGGGAACATCTTGAAAAACTCAGACATCAGTGTGAGCAGTAAAGTCTCAGTCGAGAAACCCTGCTTTGGTCCATTTGCTTAACTATGGTTCTATTGCCTTGAATGTCAGGAAGGTCTTTGCCTCAGGCCACCCTTTTGTGAAGCCTTAAGAAACAGTTTTCAAATGAAAATGAATGGGCATCTCCTGTGCCTCTTTGCTTAATTGCTTTGAAAAGGATGGTGTCTTAATCAGACACTAGGCCCTGTTTGAGGCTGTGGCTAAGATTCTCAGCTCCTGATAGATGTAAAGAAGATCCCATGTGTGCATCCAAAACCAAAATGGCAAAAAGATCAGTCATTGTAGATGAAGTCTCTTGCCTTCCTCTGATAGGTTCCGGAAATCCATCAAGTGAGAATAGGATTCCTATGGGTCAAATGAGTTATTCAAATCCTGCAGAAGTACTTGGGTTCTCTCATGATGCCAAATCACATAATGAATCTATACCTGACTGTCAGTAGGCCTCAAATTGGAGAAGCAGAGCAGCATTAACAGCAGGCCTATTTGATCACTCCTGGTTCAAAGGAAGGGTGTCCAGGCCACACTGAATTTAGACACATGGGGGGCAAGGGTGCATATTTTGGACATTGTCTTTGGCAGCGCCCCTCATGGAAACCTCCAGCTAGAGTTTATGATGAGTGTCTATACGGCTGAAGATGAGGGCCATGTGGGAATGTTTTGGTTTTAATTGTGGTCATTTGTGTGGCGGTTGGAAGAGTTGACAGGTTCCACATTATCTTGAACTCAGGTGTGATTGCTCTTAGAGACTGAGTTCTGGAACTGACCTCAGAGAAGTATTGCCATTAATTGTTTTGGCATTGTAGGAGGCCACACATGAGAGTTGCCTTTGAAACCTGAGATCTAGGCCCAGGATGGCTTTCCTCAGAGAACTGAAAATCTCAGCAAGGATATCGCATAATTTTATTCTGAAAAACTTGGCAGCCATAGTTAAGAGTCAAAAGACACATGGACCTCCCGTTGTAGACCTCCATAGGCCTTGCTTCATGTGACCTTTTGGCCAGTGTTTGGGAAGCCTTGCCTGTTAGAGTTCCTCAGAGCTTTCATTGAAATGAGCTTCCTCCCCATGTAATGGTTCCTTGAAGAATGGAAACCCCAAAGTGCCTCCAACTTCATTCTTGAAAAATGGATAGATAAATACCATGATATTTTTGAAATTCCCAATGACCAAGTGGCACTGGAGAACCATTGGATGTTCTGTTGCAGACAGTGGCTTGATTGTTGTGTTACAGACAGTGCCTTGATTGACTGGGTTTCATGAAAATGGTGCAGAATAGAGATGCCAGTAAGTTGGAGCCTGCTGAGTAGTGGGCCTAGAGCAGTGCTGGGCAGGTGTGTGATAATACAACTGTGGTGTCGCCATGTGGATCTGCCATTGGCTTCCAAATAGCTTGTTACTGACTTGGTACAGCCAGCAGACCATTATATGAAAAGGCATCTTGTTATATGGAGAGGTTTCAGGGCAATGTTCACAATCAAGTTGCTATGGTCAAGGGGGCAAGTAATGTGGGATAGAACCCTGGTTGGTGAATTCTCCTGCACACCCTGACCCAACACACGTGACACAACTCCCTCCAGCCCTATATCCTAGTTGAACTCCTTGTATTTCATGAAGCAAATACCAACCTCCCATTGCAGCATCAAGAAACACCACAACCTCGCCAGCACTTGTTGTTGTTTGATTTCATAATGGCTGCCAATCTTACTGGAGTGAGAAAAAGGTTCTCTTGTACATTGCTGGTGGGGCTGCAAATTGGTGCGGCCAATTTGGAAAGCAGTATGGAGATTCCTGGGAAAGCTCGGAATGGAACCACCATTTGACCCAGCTATTGCCCTTCTCGGACTATTCCCTGAAGACCTTAAAAGAGCGTATTACAGGGATACTGCCACATCGATGTTCATAGCAGCACAATTTACAATAGCTAGATTGTGGAACCAACCCAGATGCCCTTCAATGGATGAATGGATTAAAAAAATGTGGCATCTATACACCATGGAGTATTACGCAGCACTAAAAAATGACAAAATCTTGGAATTTGCAGGGAAATGGATGGCACTAGAGCAGATTATCTTAGTGAAGCTAGCCAATCCCTAAAAAACAAATACCAAATGTCATCTTTGATATAATGAGAGCAACTAAGAATAAAGCAGGGAGGAAGAGCAGGAAGAAAAGATTAACATTAAACAGAGACATGAGGTGGGAGGGAAAGGGAGAGAAAAGGGGAATTGCATGGAAACGGAGGGAGACCCTCATTGTTATACTAAATTACATATAAGAGGTTGTAAGTGGAATGGGAAAATAAACAAGGTGAGAAATGAATTACAGTAGAAGGGGTAGAGAGAGAAGATGGGAGGGGAGGGGAGGGGGGATAGTAGAGGATAGGAAAGGTAGCAGAATACAACAGTTACTATTATGGTATTATGTAAAAATGTGGATGTGTAACCCATGTGATTCTGCAATCTGTACTTGGGGCAAAAAAGGGAGTTCATAACTCACTTGAAGCTAATGTATGCTAATGTATGAAATATGATATGTCAAGAGCTTTGTAGGGTTTTGAACAACCAATAAAAAAATAAAATTAAAAAAAAAGAAAGAAACACCACAAAAAGGGCAGGATGACCAAATGGCTTCACAGTCCACTCAGGGAGACAATAAGCTTCCAGTGGCCACAGTTTACCAACAAAGAGAGAAATCAACACTGGTACCACATGTTCAATGGAAAATAAGAAACGATGTCCTCCAGGTCACATAGATGCAGATCCAGGTTTGATGGTCTCACCAGAAATGAAGCTAAAGCTCCAGACAACAAGATATATTTCAAGTGTCCAAACTCAGAGGCAGTTTTACAAGAAGGCTATTGGCCAGCAGAGTTCCATGTTTGTGGAGTGTTTACACAGTCACTTACTTTTGGAAACTCCTCTACCACCTCCAAGGTTGTGAACTCCTGTGCATTTTCCATTCCAGATATGTATTCACAGATTTTCTAACTCTTCTCTTCGAATTGCATCTTACATGGGGTGAAGGTAATGTCAAAGGATTTATCTGGATGAGAGTGGGAAGACTTTTGTGTAGGACATATTTGCATACATATTGGATTCATTTTCCAATTTTCCATTTCAAATACTTTATCTCTGACACTAAACCACACCCTACTAGTCTCTGACTACTAATCCTAATATGAGGCAGAAAAATAACCCAAACATAATAGAAATACAAGCAGTTCAGAGGAGGCATGGTGTATAGTTGGACTTGCCTTTTGCATTTTAAAGGTTAGGGGTTATAAATCTAGACAATTTTTTGTTGCAATAGTTGTCCATGTGGTTTTAAAGATAACAAATATGTGAATTCTTGTCTCTCTTTCTCTGTAGCCTACTCAGCAAATATATTTTTATATACACATAGAGAATCTTACCTGGTACTACACGTACATTCTTGTGAGGTGGCTAACTTGGCAGATACAAATTGAGAGAAAAGATCACTCCTTCTAAATGTCGTTGGAACTGAAAATTCAACCTATGGGTGAGCTTCCTAGTTGAACAAAATTATACACAAATCCATGTTCAGTACAATGAATATTTTTGGATCTGTGGATGATATATATTTCATGGTGAATTTTGATTGGCATATATTGCTATTTTTAATGTCTCTGGGTGTGTATGTGTGTGTGTCTGTGTATATATATATATATATATATATATATATATATATATATATATACACTCTCTCCTTCTATTTTTCAAAATATGAAATATATGTGTCTTATATACACTCCCTAATTTTATTCATGTTCATGAATGTGGATTTATAATCAACTTTTCACAAGATTATTCTCAAAAAATTTCATCCACCTGAAATACATATTTGCTTCCTAGTACTGAAAACTAACTTCAGTGAATGGTTCATACAAATCCTAATATTTCTATAGTAACTGACACAGTTTATCATCAATGCAAATAGATGCCTATGGGACATGATGTGTTTATTGATGTTCATTTTTATTCAACAATGGGACATTACAATTTCTTCAGTTTATGCACATCATAGGATATATATTTCCTCCACAGGTTAGCAAATTTATAGGCATTTGTTTCACTTTCAATCACTTCCTGCTTTAGAACACATGGATTCCTCAATGTTTCTTGACTGATCTTTTCATGAGATTTCTTTCCAAACACATTATTTTCGAATTCCTTTATCACTTTTGAAGCAAAACGGACACACACTGCATGATAAATCATAACTATAATA
Source organism: Callospermophilus lateralis (assembly GCF_048772815.1). Taxonomy (NCBI): domain Eukaryota; kingdom Metazoa; phylum Chordata; class Mammalia; order Rodentia; family Sciuridae; genus Callospermophilus; species Callospermophilus lateralis. The sequence continues at coordinate 533,148 of NW_027514746.1, read as the reverse complement.
TGACTATTAGATGTATAACTGGTTGGAATGAATGATTTTATATTAATATAAGATTTCTTATATATTTTCAGATATCAATTCAATACATTTTGTAAAGTGGAACCAGTTATATTATCTATTCACAGTATGGTCTATTCATGCATTATCTCTATATTCATAGACACAGGTTACACCTCTTTGTACCCCCAATACTAATTTATACATCTTCAAAATATTGCTCCCAGAAATGGTGGAAGAAATACTCATGTCACCTGATCTACATATGCATGTTATCACAGTAGTATTCTGGACACAAAATGCAAAAGTCACACGTATGACTGTAACAAAGCCTAAACGGAAACTGAACATGGATTACTAAAAACATCCATGTCCAGGTTGCCTAATGCTCTCAAATGATCATCCTGTTGGTGACTACATATTTGTTTCTTCCTAAGATTATATATTCAACCTCAATACCATTGAAAATGTCTAATTTTTTCACTCACTTTGTACTTTGCCTGATTTCCTAATGTCTCTATTGATATCTACTTTCCTACATATTTTCTCCAGTTCAACATTGTGACCGACCCTTCACATGTGCTGACATTGACATTCACTCTCTAACCGAAACCCTATTGCTTATGAACTTTGGTCCAAATCCTATACTCACTCTTCTTCCGAAACATACTGACTATGTTCCTGATCCTATCGACTATCCCTTTTTGAGTAGATGTTCTCTACTACATTCAATCATCCAAGGTACAAGATCCTATGCCATTGTATAAAGATTTTTCTGAAACATGTATCTAGAACGTAATTCAAAGCTACGTATCGCAATCAGTTGCCCAATGCATTTCTGAGCTTCAAATCTTACCTAGATTTCTGTTTTCATACTTATATTTCATCTCTATATTCCTATAAATATTGCAGGTTCCCAATACCATTATTCATCCCGCATAATGATTCCTTGCCCAAATCGAACCTGTTATTAACCCTAACCATACACTGTTGCTTCAATCTAAAATTACAAAAGAGCAGGGACAGAGTTCGCCTTACAATACAGGAATGTAGGGTATCTTCCAACTGCTGAGAAACTCAAAGTTCGATGCAGAAATGATCCCTGGAGAAGATGTAGGCAGCTATGAAGGATCTGAGAGAGCAAAATCCATCTTCATGGAAAACAACCTGAACAGGACGAAGGGATGTGTATGCATCAGCCTTTCTCTTCTTAATGTAGAGAAGATGGACCTAAGCAGGCCTGCGTGGAGAGCTGTTCCCAGGTGCCTATTTTGATATACCATTGTAACAAGTCAAATTGTCACACAAAGTAGGAGCAGCCTCCATCTCATGGAACCCTTGGAAGCAACGGTTAGGACAAAGTTGTTGCCAAGGCAGTGACCTCATTCAGTTCCTGAAGGAAGTGTCCTAGCTAACTTCCTTGGTGATGGAACTCTCTGAAATTGTGATGCAAGAAGCCAGGCACCAAGACCCAGTCCCAGTCCCAGTCCCAGTGGGCTCACTTGTTTGTATTTACCAAGTACAGATTCAGACCTTCTTGGTACCTACTGATTTGAGGATGGCCAAATGCCAATTGAGCTCTGAAGAGAGGCCTTTCCTGAGATAGCAGGTAGTGGCTAACTGCAGGCTCCTCAAAGCATCACAGAGTTGGCCAAGGAGACAAAATCTGAGAGAGGAAAGGCCATTTCGAGAGGAACATAGTATGGCCCACCAGTCAGAGGACACTCCAGATAGTCACAGATCCACTTTTGGGAATGAGGTGACTTTATGTGTGTGGGTGTGAGTTTGTGGTTTTGTCTCATATTCTGCGAATAGGTAATAAAGGTGGTTCGTTTGCTTTGGAGTCTACTGTTGATAGTAACTCTTTTGACAAGGCGAGTGTTTCTATGTCTGTGTATCCACTGTGTCCGTGGTTTTAGACATTAGAAAAGAGAATGCATCAATGGAGGTGTCCTGTCTAGTAGAAAGCTTCCCAGCATTCATCGTTCATAAGTGATGAATAGACTGTGGCTTGTCTTATGGATAGGAAACAACTACTAACTTCCTAAGTTCCGGTTTTCTTCCTGAATTCTGGCCACTCTCCAGAATGAGCTCATGATTTATTGTCCAAGATATGTATAACCTCCATGCTCTGTGACATGGCCATGTTCTTGATAGCTGAAGGGAATGGGAACATCTCAGATATTAGTGTGACCAGTAAAGTCTCATTGGAGAAACCCTGCTTTGGGCCATTTGCTTACCTATGGTTCTGTTGCCTTGAATGTCAGGAAGGTCTTTGTTTCAGGCCACCCCTTTTTGAAGCCTGAAGAAACAGTTTTCAAATGGAAATGAATGGGCATCACCTGTGGCTCATTGCTTAATTTCTTTGGAAAGGGATGTGTCTTAATCAGACACTAGGCCTTGGTTGAGGCTGTGGCTAAGATTCTCAGCTCCTGATAAATCTAAAGAAGATCCCATGTGTGCATCCAAAACCAAAATGGCAAAAGGATCAGTCATTGTGGATGAAGTCTCTTGCCTTTCTCTGTTAGGTTCCTGACGTCCATCAAGTGAGAATAGGATTCCTATAGGTCAAATGAGTTATTCAAAGTCCTGCATAAGTGCTTGGTTTCTCTCATGATGCCAAATCACATAAGCAATCTATACCTGACAGTCAGTAGGCCTCAAATTGGAGAAGCAGAGCAGTATTAACGGCACGCCTATTTGATCACTCTTGGTTCACAGAAAGGGTTTCCAGACCACCCTAAATTTAGACAAATGAGGGGCAATGGTGGATATTTTGGACACTGTCTTGGGCTGCATCCCTCATGGAAACCTCCAGCCAGAGTTTATGATGAGTGCCTATATGGATGAAGATGAGGGCCATGTGGGAATGTTTTGGTTTTAATTGTGGTCATTTGTGTGGCGTTTGGAAGAGATGACAGGGTCCACATGGGCTTGAACTCTGCTGTGATTCTCCTTGGAGACTGAGTTCTGGAACTGACCTCAGAGAAGTATTGCCATTAATTGTGTTGGCATTGTAGGAGGCCACACATGAGAGTTGCCCTTGAAACCTGAGATCTAGGCCCAGGATGGCTTTCCACAGAGAGCTGAAAATCTCAGCAAGGATATCACATGATTTTATTCTGAAAAACTTGGCAGCCATAGTTAGAGTCAAAAGACACATGGACCTCACGTTGTAGACCTCAATGGGCCTGGCTTCATGTGACCTTTTGGCCAGTGTTTGGGAAGCCTTGCCTGTTAGAGTTCCTCAGAGCTTTCATTGAAATGAGCTTCCTCCCCATGTAATGGTTCCTGGATGAATGGAAACCCCAAAGTGCCTCCAACTTCATTCTTGAAAAATGGAAAGAAAAACACCATGAAATTTTTGAAATTCCCAATGACCAGATGGCACTGGAGAACCATTGGATGTCCTGTTGCTGATCATGAGTGTAACAGACAGTGCCTTGATTGACTGGGTTTCATGAAAATGGTGTAGAACAGAGATGCCAGTAAGTTGGAGCCTGCTGAGTAGTGGGCCTAGAGCAGTGGTAGGCAGGTGTGTGATAATACATCTGTGATGTGGCCATGTGGATCTGCCATTGGCGTCCAAATGGCTTGTGACTGACTTGATGCAGCCAGGAGACCATTATATGAAAAGGCATCTTGTTATATGCAGAGTTTTCAGGGCAATGTTCAGAATTAGGTTGCTATGGTCAAGGCGGCAAGCAATGTGGAATAGAAGCCCAGTTGGTGCATTCTCCTGCAGAGCCTGACCCACCACACGTTACAAGACTCCCTCATGCACTGTGTCCCAGTTGAACTCCTTGTATGTCATGAATCAAATACCAAACTCCCAGTGCAGCAGCAAAAAAACACCACGAAAAGTGGAGGATGACCAAATGGCTTCAAAGTCCACACGGGGTGTCACTTTGCCCGAAGAGGCCACAGTTTACCTACAAAGAGACTTCAGCACTGCTGCCTCATGTTCATCGGAAAATAAGAAACCATGTCCTCCAGGTCACATAGATACTGACCCAGGTTTGATGGTCTCACTTCAAAGGAAGCTAAAGCTCCTGACAACAACATATATTTCAAATGCCCAAACTCAGAGGCAGTTTCTCAAGAAGTCTTTAGGCCAGCATAGCTCCATGATTGTGGAGTGTTTACACTGTCCCTTACTTTTGGAAACTCCTCTACCACCTCCAAGGTTGTGAACTCCTGAGCATTTTCCATTCCACATATGTATTCACAGATTTTCTAACTCTTCTTTTCTAATTGTGTTTTACCTGGGGCGAAGAAAATTTCAAGGCATTTTTCTGGATGAGAGTGGGAATTTTTTTTGTGGCACATATTTGCATACACATTGGATTTATTTTCCTATTTTCCATTTGAAATACTGAATCCGTGACACTAACCCATACCCTACTTGTCTCTGACTACTAATCCTAATAAGATGGAGAAAAATAACCCAAACAGAATATAAATACAAGCAGTTCAGGGGAGGCATGGTGTATAGTTGGACATGGCTTTTGCATGACAAAATGTAGGTGCTATAAATCTAGTCGATTTAAATTGAAATAGTTCTCCATGTATTTTTAAATTTAACAAATATGTGAATTCCTCTCTCCCATTTTATGTAACCTATTGAGCACATCTATTTTTATATGCACATATAGAATACTACCTGGTATCACACATACGTTCTTGTGAGGTGTCTGACTTGACAGATACAAATGATGAGAAGTGATCACTCCACCTAAACGCTATGGGATTTGAAAATTCATCCTATGTGTGAGCCTCCTAGTTGAACAATATTATACATAAATCCATGTTCAGTAAATTGAATATTTTTCTATCTGTGTAAGATATATATATCACGGTGAATTTTGATTGGCATATATATTGCTACTTTTTAATGTCTCTCTCTCTCTCTGTGTGTATATATACACACTCCAGATTTTTTTAAAACATAAAATATATATGCCTTATTATACACTCCCTAAATTTTTTCATATTCATGTATGTGGATTTATAGTCAACATTTCAAAAGGTTATTCTCTGAAATATTCATCCACCTGAAATACATATTTGCTTCCTAGTAATGAAAACTAACTTCAGTGAATGGTGCATACATATCCTAATATTTCTACAATAATTGACCCAGTTTCTCATTAATACAAGTAGATTCATATGGGACATGATGTGTATTTTCATGTTCATTCTTATTCGCCACTGGTACATTACTATTTCTTCAGGTAATGCACATAATAGAGTATATATTTCATCCACAAGTTAGCAAAATTATGGGTATGTGTTTCACTTTCAATAATTTTCTGTTTCAGAACACATGTATTCCTCCATGTTTCTTGACTGGTCTTTTCATGAGACTTCTTACCAAACCCATTATTTTCGATTTCCATAATCCCTTTTGAAGCAAAACTCACACACCGTTCATGATAAACCATAACCCTAATATTACCATTAGATGTATAACTGGATGGAATGAATGATTGTATATCAATATAAGATTTCTTATATATTTTCAGATATCAAATCAATCCATTATTTAAAGTGGAACCAGTTATATTATTTATTCACAGTATAGTCTATTCATGCATTGTCTCTATATTCATAGACACAGGGTACACCTCATTGTAAACTCAATACTAATTTATACGTATTCAAATTATGGCTCCCAGAAATGGTGGAAGAAATATTCATGTCACCTGATCTACATATACAATTTAACCCAGTAATATTCTGGACACAAAAAGAAAAGGTCACACTTATGTTTCTACCAAAGCCTAAATGTAAAGTTAACATGGATTACTAAAAACATCCATGTCCAGGTTGCCTAATGCTCTCAAAAGTCAATCCTATTTGTGACAATATATTCGTTTCTTCCTAAGATAATATATCCAAAATCAACCCTGTTGAAAATGCCTAATTCTATCACACACTTTATACTTTGCCTGATTTCGTAATGTCTCTATTGATATCTTCTTTCCTACATATTTTCCCCAGTTCATCATTGTGATGGTTCATATGTGCTCACATTTACATTCACTCTCTAACCAAAACCCTATTGCTAAAAAACTTTTGTTCCAAATCCTATACTCACTCTCCTTCCTAAACATACCGACTATCTTCCTAATCCTACCGACTATCCCTTTTTGACTGGATGTTCTCTTCTACATTCAATCATCCAAGTAATGTTCAGGTGAGCGTCGGAGGAAGAGACCACCAAGAGACTGTCTCATGGAACAGCAAAGGGTTTATTGGGGGTCCAGCATGCTGGGGCTCAGAGCTCCCTTGAATCGAGCAGAGAGCCCTGAGGACATCTTAAGCAGAGCTTATGTGTTTTCCTTGTAGAGGGCAGGGAGGGAAGTTTATTGATGGGTCAGGGCGAGTGGGCAGTTTGCATGCAACCGGGAGAGGGAGTACATTATATATTTTGGAAGTTGGAGACAGCACATTCTGGGAACAAGATTAGCAAACAGTTCTCAAGATTTCAACAGTGTTTTGTTAAGCATACAGAAAAAGAGGAAGTGACAAGTACCATTTTATTAACCTTTCATTCCCCACGTCTTCTTCTGGCTACTTTTAATCATAAAAGTGATCATTGGAGTGGTGTCACATTCTATGTCTGCTAGTGGGGTATTACCATAAGTTTAACTTGTCTAATTTGAGGTTGGAGAAATGAAAATACATGGTTGAGCAAACAGGGTTTTATAGTTAGCAAGAATGTGAGTATTATTATTGGACTGGCCAAGGTTGATAAACGCATAGTTAACCAGGGGGACTGTGTGAACCAAGACTCAAACCACCCTTTTTGGGCCTCTCTCTTTCGTTGACACTCTTCAAGGCATCCTTTTATTTTACTCATAAATTTTTTACAACTCCAGTATTGTTGCCATAAAAATAACATTCTTCCCTCAATGCAGCACAAAGGCACCATTCTCTCATGAAGAGAAGGTCCAACCCTCGATTGTTGTATGAAACAACATCAGAGAGAGAGGTTAAAGATTCCCACAAAGCTGTGATGGAGGTTTCTAATATCTTTAAGTTTTGGTCTATTGCTGCTTCTAATTGGGTATTTTGCTTTGTACCATGGACCAAGGCAGTGGTTCCTGTGACCTCCCCTGCAGCAACTCGTATTCCTAATAGGATGGCTGAAGTGAGGGATATATGTTCCCTGTGGAACCGGGTTGTATGCCCCCCTGTTTGATCTTCAAATGAACCTGCATCATGATAGAGCACTCTGGGTAACCTCTGCTCCATTACACATTTAATCACCACTGTTGACCATTTAATGAAAACATAAAAATGTTTAAGTATATAGAATTATACTCTTGTAGGAACAGTCAAGACAAGGCACCTAAGATAGCACCAAAGCTAGGGAAACAGTCCTATTTGGTTGCAAACGGATTCAGAGGGCATTGCTTCTGTTGTAATCAATTAATCCCATGAACCCCAAGTTTAGGAAGTTTCAGAATTTTGTACCCAACATGTAAGGGAATGTGCTCAGAAGTTCACAGTCAGCAGAAATTCACAAAAAGCAGTTTTTTATGTTTTTTTCCTCTGTTCTGAGCAAATTAACTTTTCAAGGACACCTGGGAGGGGGAGAGATATTTCATCCCTTTCTTTTTTCCGCTTGCCAGCTGTTACCATGGAGCCAGTTGGTAACTTCTTTATCATAGAAATGTAGCCATCTCTTTGAAGCCCCAGCTCAAAGTCAGAGGCCTTGTTCACATATTTTGTGAAAAACTAGTAAGGGGGTGTCTAGCTTACAAGTACTGATTGTTTTAGCCAGTGGCCAAGTAGAACAGGGCCACATGAAAACAGGAAGTTTGTCTACACTGAACTCTTTTATAGGGACTCTTTTGCTGAACGTCCTAAAGTCAGCCATGGTGAAGACATCTGGAGAAGATCAGTTAAGACTTTTCTGTGGGTGTGGAACAGAGGGGAAAGAGAGGGAAGGCGGGACTTAGAGCAGTTCCGAGGATCTGAGAATGAGTACGGAGAGATGTAAAAGAATAATGGGAAAGGGGTTTGGGATTTTCTAGCAACAAAAACTTGAGCAGTAGAACATGTAGAAAAGAGGGGAAGATGGGAGTGTGTATCCAAAAAGCCTGTGAGGGACTTTAAATTCTTAGTAACCTGTTTTCAGTGATGACAAAGCAACTTTAAAGACCATTTTTATTACATCTTGGATAGGGGTCTTCTCAGCTATTTTGAGCTTTAGGTTAGCTGGTAAAAGGACCTGGTGAAACCCCGTATGGGTGCTGACAGGAGAAGAGAGGAGTGAGTGGGTAGAGTGGTAACTAAGTACCTGCTACCTCAGCAAGGGAGCAATGGTCTGAGAACCGGCGGATGTTTGGGTTGTTGATCTAGTAACGGGATGGGAGAAATCAGGTTGTTGAGGTGGGAGTGACAGCAGAGAGACTAGAGCAGAAGGCTGAGGGTGAGGATCTATTGGAGAAGCATAGTTCAGGATGTGAGCGAAGGACGGAAAAGGCCTCCACATAGGGGAATCTCTTTTCACGCCTTTGAGCCCTTCCCAAAGTTAAAAAGGTTCCACAGAATTTGAGGATCTAGAGACCCCTCTGGGTGCCATCGATTTAGGTTATCTTATTGGTAATATGGCCAATGCTGTGTACTGAATTTGATTAGGAGTTTGGGTTCCATCGTGCAGCCCCTGTATGCTCACATCCCCTTGATTACAGAAGAAGTCGGCTTTTCCCACACACAGCCATGGCTGTTTGTGGCTTTGATAGTTCACCGGGCAAACATAGTAATCTAGGCTAGCCGACCTGCATCTGGCTCACGTGTCCCTACATCCATAATGTTTGTTTCCATTACATATGATACGGAAGGGATTTAATGGAATTTTAGTGGGATCCTCTTCTTCAGGGATATCTGAATAGGAAAGACATATAGCCAGCTGACAAATGTCTGGGTGGAGAGATGGCCACCAGGTCCCTAAGGGGGCTGTATGCAAGATTGATTAAACTTCTTGTCCAGTAGGATTTGTGATCAGCCATCGCTGCTGAAAGGGGTGATGAGGGTTAGAATTACTGGTGGTCAAGGGGAGAGTCTATAGCCTTATCCACACGGCGAATGTGCAATTTGAAAGGGTTACCAGTCTTTTCCAGTTTCCAGCCAATTCCAGTTTCCAGTCAATGTCTGGACAGGGCGCAGGCTTGAGATGAGAGGCATGCATCCAGGAAGTGATTCCATCTACCTTTACCACTGTAGGTGTTATAAGTAGCACCTGGAATGGTCCTTTCCAGCGGGGTTCCAGCGATGTCACCTGATGTCGTCTTACGAAGACAAAGTCTCTTACTTGATATCGATGTGGAGTCCCCTCGTCCCCAGTTTGGTAGGCAGTGGCCAGCTGTTTTCACAGGTGTCACTGAATTCTTTCAAGAGCTTTAAGTCTGTCAAGCAAGCTGGTGTGGAAGGGATTGTAAGGTCTTAGAGTTGGTGTTAGGTCCCTTACTGGAGGAGGGGCACCATAGAGAATTTCATAGGGGGTGAGGTTACACTAAAATCAGAGTGAATATTTTCTTCATTTAACAGTGCATAAGGCAGGAGCATAGTACAATCTTTTATTCCGGTCTCTAAGCTTAATTTTTTTAAGGTCTGTTTAATGGTTTGGTTCATTCTTTCTACCTGTCCTAAACTCTGGGGTCTATAAGCACAATGTAACTTCCAATTAATCCCCAGGGTCCTGGCTAACCCCTGACTTACCTGGGCCATGAACGCCGGTCCATTATCAGACCCTATTAACTTAGGCAGGCTGTATCTTGGAAAAATATCTTCTAGGATATTCTTGACCAAAATTTGCGCTATTTCTTTTCTTTTTTTTTCTTTTTTTTGTGGGGAAGGCTTAAATGCATCCTGAAAATGTATCTACAAAGAATAGGAGATATTTAAGTCCATACCTTGCTGGCTTTATTTCAGTAATGTCCACTTCCCAGTATTGTCCTGGTTTGGTTCCTCGTATGTGCTTTCATACAGGAAGCTTGGAAGGGTAAGCATTTACCAATTGATGAACCCAACAGGCTTTTGTTACCCATTCAGTTATTTTCTTCACTGTGAGTCTGTTAGTGGAAAACTCTGTTCTTGATCCTTCAGGAATGCCTGCAGTTTCTTTGAACCAAGGTGAGTGAGTTGATGTACATTTTCTACTGACATAGTTAGAGCCGTGGCTCTTGGAGTTTTTACTGAAAGATTTAGAAATTCCACTTAAGGGCCTTCAGGGTTAAAATTTATTTTGGCCCAGAGCATGGTGAGCAGATCTCCGCCGATCAATGGGGCCAGGCATTCTGGGACTACTAGGAAGGAGTGATGGATTTTTCCTTTTCCCAGGTCCATGGTCCTCTTAGTTGTCCAAGCCCGATATTTACTGCCATTAGCCCCTTGAAATAGAGATTTTTTATTTGATAGAGGGCCCAATGTGGCCTTATGGGCTCAGTATATTGCCCCTGTATCCACTTCAAAGTTTACTGGGGTCCCCTCCACTTCAAAAGTTACTCTGAGCTCGGGGAGGGGATCTGAGCCCCGACTTTCTTAGTCATCCTCCAGAGTCAGAATGGCTGGCTGGCGTGGCTGTCGCTTTCTATGTCAATTTTGGCCCAGTGTCCTTTTTGTTTGAGTAGGCACATTGATCTGAGGCCAAGGGTGGCCTCTGTCGTGGGCCAATGTATACCTTCTTGTCTCCCTGTTTCTTAATTTTTGGCCTATTTGTTGTTGTGACCTGGACCTTAGTCAACGCCTTACTCTGCCTTTTGTTTCTTTTATCCTCCATTTGCTCCCTTCTCTTCCTCAGTTTCTCTCTTATAGTATACCTTCTCAGCTTCTCTGACTAAATCTCTCAAAGTCATATCTTGTAATCAATCTAAGCTTTGTAACTTTGTTTTAATATCCAGGGCAGTTTGCCCAATAAGGCCATCGTGACAGATGCCTTTTGATTCTCTGCCTGACGATAAAAAGGATTATAGCTCCTATATGCCTCCATAATTCTCTCTAGAAACATAGAGGGAGATTCATCAGGCCCCTGATAATCTCTCTTACCTTGGCCAAATTAGTTGGTCACTAGCGGCTGCTCGGAGACCCACTATTAGAGCCCGGCGATAAGTGGACAGATGCTCCCTACCTTCAAAGGTGTTGGGGTCCCAGTTGGGTCGGTTCAAGGGAAAGCCGGCTTTGATTATGTTGGTAAGTTGTGTCGGATGCAAACCTGGTCCAAGGATTTTTTTTTAGCTTCCTGGAGAATTCCCTTTTTTTCCTCTGTCATGAAGAAAGTCCCTAGCAGTTGTTGGCTGTCATCCTAAGTAGGCTGGTGTGAAAACATCAATGACTCAACCACACCTGAGAGCCGGGTGGGGTCCTCGGTAAAAGGGGGATTGCTATTTTTTAAGTTACATAGGTCTGAAGAGAAGAACGGCCAATACTGGTAGGCTTGAATTTTCCCCCAATGGCCATTGTCAATCATTGGTCTATAGGGTCGAAGGGGAGGCATCCCAAGAGTTCCAGGGTTTTCAATCATTCACTGCCAGCGAGTTCCTTTAGCAGGGCCAGCTTCCTCCATGGGAGGAGGTGCTGTGTGTGCTGCAGGGGAATTACCTGGAGGGCGCTGGGCCGGCTTAGCTTCCTTCAATGGAGGAGAGGCTCAGTCAGCAGCAGGGGTATCACTTAGAGGGTGTTGGGGGTTAGAGGATGAGGGCAGGGGATAAGGAGGGGGAGGAGAGTCCAGTAGACTCAAATCTGGTGACACAGGGAAAACAGAGTGTGGAGGAGGAGGAGGAGCAGAGTGTTTGTGAGTTCCTGGGGGAAGGAGTCATTGCAGGGGCAGGGGCAAGAAAGGCTTGACCCATTGAGGAGGAAATTTGCAGAGGTCCTGCTGAATTAAAATATATGGCTGTTGATCCAGATGACTATCTGGCCACGGCTGAAAGACAATATCTCTGAATTATAAATTAGTGGGAAGTAGAAAGATCCTTCTAGGGGCCATCCGACTCCAAAGGTGGGCCATTCTGAGGTACAGAGAGTCTACCACATCCGGGGCTTTACTGAAATAAAGAGATTCTGAGCCCTTAAACGGACTTTGGTATAGTGATCAAGGGTCAGGGACAGAGGCATTGAAGTGCTCTGTTCCATAATGAGAGATACACAAACAGTGAAAGCAAGACACATGACACAGGCAAGACAAGACAATAAAGACAGGCAATGGACGTTCAACACTGAGACCATGACTGAGTAGCCGGCAAAATCCGATGGACTGGCAATACTGAATCCGAAAAAAAATATCACTGAGTCAAGGAGACTATTGTTCCTCAATTTCCCGAGTCCTCTCAGGCGTCCTCCAGGGACGTGGCCTGTGGTTCTGTAACACGACTGTCAGCCACCATCAGAGAGAGCTCACACTCTTCATTGACAGCCATTTTGCCAAACCCTAACATGAAACCTGAAACCAGAAAGAGGCGCCTTACTTATCTGAGGGGGGTCCATTGGGGTCTCTCGTCCACCGCTGCTTGATCTCTGTGGAACCTCCATATGTAAAGGTCGGGCTAGTGTCAGAGGAAGGGACAACCAAGAGACTTTAACATGCAACAGCAAAGGATTTACTGGGGGTCCAGCATGCTGGGGCTCAGAGTTCACTTGAATAGAGCAGAGAGTCCTGAGAACAGCTTCAGCAGAGCTTATATACTTTTCTTGGAGAGGGCAGGGAGGGAAGTTTATTGATGGGTAAGGGTCAGTGGGCAGTTAGCGCTTAACCGGGTGAGGGAGTACAATCTGCAGTTTGGCAGATGGGGACAGCACATTCTGGGAACAAGATTAGCAAACAATTCTCAAGATTTCAACAGTGTTTTATTAAGCATACAGAAACACAGGAAGTGACAAGTATCTATTTTATTAAACTTTCACTACCAACTATCCCTTTTTGACTGGATGTTCGCTTCTACATTCAATCATCCAAGGTACAAGGTCCTATGTCATTGTATATGGATTTATCTGAGACAACTTTGCAGAAAGTAATTCAAAGCTAAGTAGTCCCAATCAAGGGACCAATGCCCTTCTGGGCTTCAAATCTTACTTAGATTTCTGTTTTCATACATATATTTTACCTATGTATTCTACATATATTCAAATATATATATATATATATATATCATAGTATATATATTTCATCCAGAGTTTCACAAATTTATAAGAATTTTTTTTCATGTTTAATCAATTCCTTCTTCAGAACACATTTATTCCTCCAGGTCTCTTGACTGGTCTTTTCATGAGACTTCTTGCCAAACACATTATTTTTGACTTCCACAATCACTTTTGAAGCAAAACTCACACACTCTTCATGATAAACCATAACACTCATATTACCATTAGAATGTAACAGGATGGAATGAATGATTGTATAGCAATATAAGATTTTCTGTATATTTTCAGATATCAATTCAAAAAATTATTTAAAGTTGGAACCAGTTATATTATTTATTCTCAGGATAGTCTATTCATGCATTATCTCTATATCCAAAGACTCCAGGTACACCTAATTTTACACCCAACACTTATTTATACGTCTTCAAAATATTGCTCACAGAATTGGTGGAAGAAATACTCATGTCACCTGATGTCCATATACATTTTATCACAGTAATATTCTCGACAAAAAAGCAAAGGTCACACTTTGATTGTACGAAAGCCTAAATGGAAAGTGAGCATGGATTACTAAAAACATCTATGTGCAGGTTGCCTAATGCTCTCAAATGTCAATCCTATTGTTGAGTACATATTTGTTTCTTCCTTAGATTATATATTCAACAACAACCCTGTTAAAAATGCCTAATCCTATCACTGACTTTATACTTTGCCTGATTTCATAATGTCGTATTCATATCTGCTTTCCTATATATTTTCCCCAGTTCATCATTGTGACTGACTCTTCACATATACTAACTTTTACATTCACTCTCTATCTGAAACCCAATTGCTGAAGAACTTTTGCTGCCAATCCTATACTCACCCTTCTTCCTAAACCTACCAACTATCTTTCTAATAATACCGACTATCCCTGTTTGACTGGATGTTCTCTTCAACATTCAATCATCCAAGGTACAAGGTCCTATGCCATGGTATATCGATTTATCTGACACATCTGTGCAGAACAAAATTCAAAGCTAAGTATCCCAATCAAGAGCCTAATGCTCTTCTGGGCTTCATATCTTACCTAGATTTCTGTTTTCATACTTATATTTCACTTGTATATTCTTGTAAATATCACAGGTACCCAATACCATTATTCATCAATCAGAATGATTCCTAAGCCAAATCGAACCTGTTATTAAGCCTTACCATACACTTTTCCCTCAATCTAACTATACAGAAGAGCAGGGACAGAGTTTGTCTTACAATACAGAAATAGAGGGGATCTTCCACCGGCAGAGAACCTCAAGGTCCATGCAGAAATGATCCCTGGAGAAGATGTATGCAGCTATTTAGGACCTGAGAGAGCAAAAGTCATCTTCCATGGCAAACAACCTGCTCAGAATGAAGGGATTTGTCTGAATCAGCCACTTTCTTCTTTATGTAGAGAAGACGGACCAAACGAGGCTTGTATGGTGAGCTGTTCCCAGGTGCCTATGGTTGATATACCATTTTAACTTGTGAAACTGTCACAGGAAGTAGAGGCAGCCTCCATCACATGAGACCCTTCGAAGCTACTGTTAAAACAAAGTGGTTGCCAAGGTAGTGTCATAATTCAGTTCCTGAAGGAAGTGAACTAACTAATTTATTGGTGATGGAGCTCTCTGAACTTGGGATCCAAGAAGCCTGGCATCCAGAGACAGTCCCAGTCACAGTCCCAGTGGGCTAACTTATTTGGATTTACCAAGAACAGAGTAAGTCTTTTTTGGTACCTACTGATATGATGATGGCCAAATGCCAGGAAAGCTCTGAAGAGGGGTCTTTCATGAAAAAGCAGGTAGTGGCTCACCCCTGGCTCCTGACAACTTCACAGTGTTGGCCAAGGAGACCAGATCTGAGACAGGACAGGCCATTTTGGGGGAACAAATAATGGCCAACCAGTCAGAGGACACTCCGGATATTCACAAACCTTCTTGGGTAAAGAAGTTGCCTTTGTGGGTGTGGGTGTGTGTTTGTGGCTTTGTCACATGTTCTGAGAATTGATAAGAAAAGCAGTTTGTTTGGTTTGAAGTGGACTATTTCTAGTAAGTCATTTGACAAGGCGAGTGTTTCTAGGTCTGTGTATCCCACTGTGTCCGTGGTTGTCGACATTAGAAAAGAGAATGTATCAATGGATGTGTCCTGTCTAGTAGAAAGCTTCCCAGCATTCATTCTGCCCAATTTGTGAATGGACTGCGGTTTGACTTTTCGATTGGCAACACCTCCTATCTCCTTAAGTTTCTGTTTTCTTCCTGAATTGTGGGCACTGTCCAGAATGGGCAAATGGTTTTGTGTTCAAGATATGTACCACCACCAAACTCTGTGACATGGCCATGTACTGGATAGCTGAAGGAAATGGCGAGCATCTCAGAAAACTCAGATACCAGCGTGACCAGAAGAGTCTCAGTGGGAAACCCTGCTTTAAGCCTTTTGCTTACCTATTGTTCTGTTGCCCTGAATGTCAGGAAGGTCTTTGCCTCAGGCCACACCTTGGTGAAGGCTGAAGCAAACAGTTTTCAAATTGTAATGAATGGGCATCACCTGTGGCTCTTTGCTTAATTGCTTTGAAATGGGATGGGTCTGAATAAGCCTCTTTGCCCTCTGTGATGCTGTGGTTAGATTTTCAGCACCTGAGGGATCTAAAGAAAAATCTCTTCTGTATCCAAAACCAAAATAGCCAAAAGAACAGTCATTGTGGATGAAGTCTCTCGCCTTCCTCTAAGGATCCTGACCTTTATCAATTGTGAATCGGGATCTTTCGGTCAAATGAGTTCTTCAAAGCCCTGCAGAGGCTAGCCCAGAGATGCGTGGGTTTTCTCATAACTCCAATTCACATAAAGAATCTAAACCCCAGAGCCAGTAGGCCTCAAATTGGAGAATTGGAACAG
The DNA here is from genome assembly GCF_048772815.1 of Callospermophilus lateralis. NCBI lineage: Eukaryota > Metazoa > Chordata > Mammalia > Rodentia > Sciuridae > Callospermophilus > Callospermophilus lateralis. Next base: position 517,090 of record NW_027514746.1, on the reverse strand, counting down.
TATTAACAGCAGTCCTATTTGATCACTCATGGTTAACAGGAAGGGTGTCCAGGACACCCTGACTTTAGGCAAATGAGGGGCAAGGAAGTTTATTTTGGACACTGTCTTGCACAGCGCCCCTCATGAAAACCCCCAGCCAATGGATATTATGTGTGTCTATTGGAAGAAGATAAGGGCCATGTGGGAGTGTTTTGGTTTTAATTGTGGTCATTTGTTTGGCGTTTGGAAGAGATGACTGGGTCCACCTAGGATTGAACTCAGGTGTGATTCCCCTTAGAGACTGTGTTCTGTAACTGACCTCAGAGAAGTATTGCCATGTATTGTGTTTGGATTTTAGGAGTCCACCCATGAGAGTCGTCCTTGGAAACTGAGATCTACGCCCAGGGGGGCTTTCCACAGAGCACTGGGAATCTCATCCAAGATATGCCATGATTTTATTCTGAAAGATTGGCAGCCGTAGTTGAGAGTAAAAACACACATGGACCTCACATTGTAGACCACAATGTGACCTTTTGCCTACTCTTTGGGAAGCCTTGTCTCTGAGAGTTCTCCAGAGCTTTCATTGAAATGAGCTTCCTCATCATTTAATGGTTCCTGAATGAATTGAAACCCACAGTGCCTTCAACTTCATTTATGAAATTTCAAAAACTTCATTTTTGAAATTTCCATGACCAGGTGGCACTGGAGAACCTTAGGATGTCCTGTTGCTGATCATGAGGGTACCAGACAGTGCCTTGATTGACTGTGTTTCATGAAAATGGTGTAGAACTGAGATGTCAGTAAGTTGGAGCTTTCTGAGTAGTAGGCCTAGAGCAGTGGTGTGCAGGTGTGTGATAAAACATCTGTGGTGGGGTCATGTGGATCTTACACTGGCTCCAAATGGCTTGTGAATGACATGGTGCAGCCAGCACACCCTTGTATATAAAGGCATATTGTTACATAGAGAGTTTTCAGGGCAATGTTCACAATCTGGTTGCTATGATCAAGGGGGCAAGCAATGTTGGATAGAAGCCTGGTTGTTGCATTCTCCTGCAGACCCTGACCCCCCACATATTACAGGACACCCTCCAGGACTGTGTCTCAGTTGAACTCCTTATATGCCTTGAAGCAAATACAAAACACCCAGTGCAGGAGCAAGAAATAACACGAACACTGGAGGATGACCAAATGGCTTTCAAGTCCACATGGGGAGACACTTAGCCCTAAGTGGTCACAGTTTAGCTACAAAGAGAAAATTCAACACTGCTGCTTCATGTTCATTGAAAAATAGGAAACCATGTCCTCCAGGTCACATAGATGCAGACTCAGCTTTGATGTTCTCACTAAAAAGGAAGCTAAAGCTCCTGACAACAATGTATATTTCAAGTGCCCAACCTCATTGTCAGTATCTCCAGAAGTCTTTAGGCCAGTAGAGTTCCATGTTTGTGGAGTTTTACCCTGTCCCTAAGTTTTGGAAGCTCCTCTAAAGCCTCAAAAGTTTTAAACTTCTGAGAATTTTCCATTCCATATATGTATTTACAGATTTTCTGACTCTTCTCCTCTAATTTTGTCTTTCTTTGGGCGAAGGTTATGTCAAGCCATTTTCTGAATTAGAGTGGGAAGTTATTTGTGTAACACATATTGCATACACATTGGATTCATTTTCCAATTTTCCATTTGAAATACTGAATCCCTGACACTAACTTATACCCTACTACACTCTGACTACTAATTCTAATATGATGCAGAAAAGTAACCAAATCAGAATTGAAATACAAGCAGTTCAGAAGAGGCATGGTGTATTCTTGAACTTGCCTTTTGCATGATAAAGGTTAGGTGTTATAAATCCAGTCTATTTTTAATTGAATTAGATATCCATGTGTTTTTAAAGTTAACAAATATGTGAATTCCTGTCTCCCTTTGTGTGTAGCCTATTCAGCACATGTATTTTTATATGCACATATCGAATCCCAGCTGGTATCACACCTACATTCTTGTGAGGTGGCTGACTTGGCAGATACAAATTTTGAGAAGGGATCACTCCTCGTAAACGCTGTTGGAACTGAAATTCAAACTATGGGAGAGCCTCCTAGTAGAACAACATTATACATAAATCCCTGTAAAGTAAATTGAATATGTTTGGATCAGTGAATGATGTGTATTTCATGGTGAATTTCGATTGGCATATATGTTGCTACATTTTAATATCTGTGTGTGTGTGTGTGTGTGTGTGTGTATACACACACACTCTACAGATTTTTCAAAATATGAAATATATATGTCTTATTTGCACTCCCTAAATTCATTCATGTTCAAGTATGTGGATTTATAATCAACTTTTCACCAGATTATTGTCAGAAATATTCATCCACCTGAAATACATATTTGTTTCCTAGTACTGAAAACTACCTTCAGTGAATGGTGCATACAACTCCTGTTCATAGCTGCAGCCTAAGGGGCCCAGCAAACTTCCAGCTGCCTGCAAACTTTCAGCTGCCGGCTGATGATTGGCTCACAGTGGCCCCAGCAACATCTAGCTGATTGGCTCCTCTGCGGTGATGCTCATTGGAGATGCTCATTGAGCTGTTTCCCCACCCTTTCAGACTGCCAGCTGATATTTGGCTCACAGCGGCCCCAGCAACATCTAGCTGATTGGCTCCTCTGCGGTGATGCTCATTGGGCTGCTTCCCTGCCTTTTCAGATCACAGAGCTGCTCATTGGGGGACTTTTTTGACTCCACACGTGACCCAGCCAATCGGTCTCAAGAGCAGGAGGATTGTGGGAAGAGGAGAGAGGCTTGTGTGGGAGGGAAAGGCTTGTGGGAAGCCGGTGGTGACAGTTGGGGCTCTGAGGGTTTTTCCTGAGAGGCTCTTTTGCTTGGCGTGTGTGGTTCTAAAAATAAAGTTGCTTTCTTTTGAAAAGTGGCTCCTGATTGTGCCCAGCCAGACTGCAGCATTTGGTGGCTCGCATGGGGAGCGACTGAGGGTAACTGAAAAGGTAAACTGCTTGCCCCTGAGGGCAGGACAAGAGGATGGGTAGCCATTTTAAGATTCCTCTTTTGTTTTGCTTCACATTTGCTTTAAATTGCCTGTCCCTGGAGACGAGTGAGACGGAAGAAAAACCGCTCACATCTGAGGAAAAAATATTTGTGTCTGAGGAACAGATAGAGAGAAAGGCTATAATGATATTTTGTTTTTCCATTTTTATTTCATTCTATCTCTGTTTTGTTTGGTGTTATCTTGTTGGGTTGTATTATAGTAGAAATATGGCATCAGAAATTAGAAAAAAAAACAAACTGAAAAAGTGTTAAGTAAATTGTTAGAGGAAGGAGGCATCCCAGTAAAATTAAGAGCAGTCAGGGCATACGTTGATACAATACAAAAATGTAGCCCATGGCTTTTTAAGGAGGAGTTGTTAAATATATCACAATGGAACCATCATGGTGACGATTTAAAAAGAGTAGAAAAGAAAAGCCCAGGGACTCTGCCAGTTGGCACATTGCCATTGTGGACTTTCGTATCTTGTTTGTTTAGTCAAAAGCCTTCAGTTCAGACAATGGTAGAGGAAGGAGAAGACATATTGATTCAAGTAAAAGAGAAGGTCTCTCAAGTTAGTCAGACAGAGGAAAAAATTCAAGTAAAAGAGAAGGTCTCTCGAACCAGTCAGACAGAGGAAAAAAATCATGTAAAAGAGAAGGCCTCTCAAGCTAGTCAGACAGAGAAAGAAAGTGTAAAACAGTAAAAGCCATCAGGGGGAAATTTACAACAGGAGACTACTACTAACACCTTTCTATCACCAGAGGGTGTAAGTGTCCAACCAACAGAACCACCTCTACAGGAGACTGCTACTAATACTTTTCTATCACCAGAGGACGTAAGTGTCCAACTAACAAGGCCACCTCCATATGCTGGGAAGCCCCCAACCCCCACAGTTGATAGTTGGGATCCTGAGACAAGATCTCAAATATTAACATGCCCTATATTTGAGGTAGGAGGGCAGCGAGTTTACCATGCTTTAAATTTCAAAACAGTGAAGCAGATAAAAGAGGCTGTAACAACCTATGGTCCTCAAGCACCCTTCACTGTAAGCATGGTCGAAACCATTAACAACTTGAACACGAAGCCAGCGGATTGCGCTAATATGTGTAACGTTGTGCTAAATGGAGGACAATACCTGTTATGGAAGGTTGACAATGAGGAATTTTGCAAGGAGACGGCTATGCGAAATGCAGCAGCTGGTTATCCTCAGAGAAATCTAGATATGTTGTTAGGAAAGGGACCTTATGAGGATCAGCAGGAACAAATTGCATATGATTCTGGTGTATGTGCATAAATTGCTGTAGATGCATTTAAGTCATGGAAGACTTTACAAGGACTTGGAGGTTTACAAGGTCAATTATCTAAAGTAATACAAGGAGCTAATTAACTTTATGCTGAATTTGTCGATAGGCTTATTCAAACAGGTACCAGAGGTTCTGGGAAAACAGAACAAGCAATGCTATTACTAAAACAACTGGCTTATGAGCAAGCGAATAGTTGGTGCAGAGATATAATTAGACCATGGAAACATGAAGATTTAAACACATATATTAAATTATGTAGAGACATTAATGAACAAGAGCAAGTCGTGGCAACTGCAGTAAAACAGGCTTTAGATGCCAGAGACATTAATGAAGAAGGGCAAATTGTGGCAGCTGCACTAAAACAGGCATTAGATGCCAGGCCAAGAACATGCTACAATTGTGAACAAACAGGACATTTTAAAAGGAATTGCCCATAGGAGGAGGGTTTAACAAAATTACTTATATATATTAAAGGTTTTTTTTTTTTTTTCAATTCCAATTCATCCTGAGGATAGTCCACGTTTTGCATTTACTATCCCTGCACTGAATCATGAAGGTTCTGATCAGAGATATGAATGGAAAGTACTGCCTCAAGGGATGGCTAACAGCCCAACAATGTGTCAAATTTATTTTAACAAAGTAATCAAGCCACTTAGAAATCAAAATCCTGAACTACAAATATTTCACTATATGGATGATGTATTATTAGCACACAAAGCTAAAAACACATTGCTAGAATGTTATGCCACACTTACAAACTTATTAAAAAATAATCTAGATATAGCAATAGATAAAGTACAATTAAATTTTCCAATTAATTATTTAGGTGTTCTATTATCCTCAACCATGTACCGCCACCAAAAATTCAAATACAAGTAGATCAACTCAAATCACATAACGACTTTCAAAAGTTATTAGGAGACATAAATTGGATAAGGCCTTATCTAGGTATACCAACAGGAGAGTTGGGATATTTATTTGATATCCTAAAAGGTCCATCATATCCCAATTCACGGTACATGTTAACGCCTGAAGCAAGAAAGGCATTAAAAATCATTGAAACATATATGGAAAATATGCAATTGGATAGAATTGATATAAGTTTGCCTTTATTATTTATTGTCTACCAACAAAAAATATTCCTACAGGAGTATTTTTGCAAGAAGGTCCATTATTATAGATACATTTATCTTATTCTCCTAACACTATTCTTACTAGGTACCCTGAGGCTATAGGACAATTAATACCCAAAGGAATAAAAGCAGCAAAGTGAGTGCTTGGGATTGCTCCCAATAAAATTATTACTCCACATACTCTGAATCAAATTGATGAGTTAGTTAATGAGTTAAATACTTGGGCAATAATCATGTGCAAATCTAATGTTTCATTTCATAATCACTTACCATCTAATCCTTTATTGTCTTTTTGGTCATCGCATCCTCTAATTTTTCCAAAATTGACAAGAAAAACACCTATCATGAATGCTCCAAATATATTTACTGATGGATCAAATAATGGTACAGCAGCAATAGTTACACCTGATCAAACTTTTACATTTCTAGTACCCAAACAATCAGCTCAAAATGTAGAGCTTAATGCAGTATTACAAGCTTTTGTGATGTTTAAAGATTCTGTATTTAATTTATTTTTGATAGTCAGCATATAGTTAATGCTATAGTATGCCTTGAAGATGCTGGTAGGATTTCCCATTCCTCTACTGTTTTCTCCTTGCTTTCCACTATACAAAGTATAATCTGGGACAGAAAAGATCCATTCTTCATAGGACATATCAGGGCACATACAGGATTGCCTGGAGCCATCAGTTTGGGCAATGATTTAGCAAATAAAAGTACACATGACATACATATTTTCTCTACACTAGAAGAAGCTATAAATTTTCGTAAAAAGTTCCATGTCAAAGCTAATACCTTACAAAAGCCTTCTAAAATAACTAAGGAAAAAGCTAGACAAATAATAAAACAATGTCAAAATTGTGTGACCTTTTTACCACAAGTTAATCTTGGAGTCAATCCTAGAGGATTGATACCTAATCATATTTGGCCGATGGACATCACACACTTGCCAGGATTTGGAAAATTAAAATATTTGTATGTTACAGTTGATACTTCTTCTGGATTTTTGATGGGCACCCTTCATGCCGGAGAAAAAACTAAAGATATTATCACTCATTGCTTACAAAATTTTGCCACTGTGGGCGTTCCCAAACAGTTAAAAACAGATAATGCCCCTGGTTATACTTCTACCTCTTTTAAACAATTTTGGTCATCATTTGGCATTACTCATATAACATTAATCCCATACAATCCACAGGGACAAGGCATAGTTGAAAAAGCTCATCAAACTATTAAAAAGTACTTATTAAAGCAAAAAAGACGCAATTGGGAAAGGGTATATATTCCCCAAAGACAAACTTAAAATAACCCTTTTTATTCTAAACTTTTAAAATTTGGATTCATCAGGACTTAGTGCTGGGGAAAGGCATATGTGTCCAAAAAATGTGCATAAGCCCAAGGTTCTTTGGAAAGATATTCTAACAGGACAATGGAAAGGTCCTGACCCAGTAATTGTCTGGAGTCGGGGGTCTGTTTGTCTGTTTCCACAGGAAAAACAGTAGCCGATTTGGATTCCAGAGAGATTAACCAAGGTCCTGACCCAATGATTGTCTGGAGCCAGGGGCCTGTTTGTGTGTTTCCACAGAGAGAACAACAGCCGATTTGGATTCCAGAGAGATTAACTGAAGCGATTTCTACAGAACAAAAAGAAGATGATTTGACTCAAGTCCATATCAGCTGATATCCAAAATTCCAGTTTGGCTACCCTTACATCTAAGATAGAACCAGGATGCTTTTTTCAATATCTATTTTATTATTGCCTTTTCCCACATTTTATTTTGTTTTTTTGAGCTCATACATACCTAGTTTAATGTTTTGGTGATCAGTTCTATTTTTTGACAATAGAGTTTTTAAACATTGCAATGGAGATTTCACATGTAAAAAGTTATAAGGCCTTTACTATTAGGTTATGTGTTGTATGTATTATATTATGTGTGCACACTTGTGTTTTGTGTTATATGTTTGAATGTTCATATGTCCATATATCATATATGATGAGGGCTCATGAAAAAATTGATCCAAATATTTTTTTATTCACATTATTTAAATGGTTTAATTTAAATTGGGTAAACAGCTGTTGAGGATTGTTTTAAAATGTGAACAAAAAAGGAGGTTAACAGATCTGTTTGTTTTCTTTCACATTTCCTTTTCATTATATTTAATAATTCTCTCCAAGACAATGTAAATTGTTAGGAAAATTGTTTTCTTTCAGTGTTTTCTGGAATGTTACATAATTTTTTCTTTAGCCATTATTGCCAGAATTTCTATCTTCGTCACAGTGCTGGTGAAATCAAAGATAAAACCAATCTACAGCTTCTGCAATAGCCATCACTGAACTGCTTGCAGAACTTGCCTGGACACATTGTGAACTCACATGTATGCATTGTAAACTATCTGTTTGTGCAGCAACTTGTGGTAGTGTTGGGTTATATTTGCTGATGATGTCATTGGTGGTACAATTTTTTCAAAAGGAGCCGTCAATTGGCTTGGTGTATCTTCCTCCCTTCTGAGATTCCAAAAGTAAGGGACAGGGTAAACACTCCACAACCATGGAGCTCTGCTGGCCTAAAGACTTCTTGAGAATCTGCCTCTGACGTTGGGCACTTGAAATATATGTTGTTGTTGGGAATTTTAGCTTTCTTTGTAGTGAGACCATCAAATCTGGGTCTGCATCTATGTGACTTGGAGGTCATGGTTTCTTATTTTCCAATGAACATGAGGCAGCAATGTTGAATTCTCTCTTTTAGGGTAAACTGTGGCCACGGGGGGCTAAGTGTATCCACATGTGGACTGTGAAGCCATTTGGGCATCCTTCACTTTTTGTGGTGTTTCTTGCTGCTGAAATGGAATTTTTGTATTTGCTTCACGAAATACAAAGAATTCAACTGTTACCCAGTGCGTGAGGGAGATCTGTCACCTGTGGTAGGTCAGGGTCTGCAGAAGAATGCATCAACCAGGCTTATATTCCACATAGCTTGCCCCCATGACCATGGCAACCCGATTCTAAACATTGCCCTGAAACCTCTCCATATAACAAGATGCCTTTACATAGAAGGGACTGCTGGCTGCACCATGTCTGTCACAAGGCATTTGGAAGCCAATGGGAGATCCACATGGCCCCACCACAGATGTTTTATCACACACCTGCCCACCACTGCTCTATGCCCACTCCTCAGCAGGCTTCAACTTCTTGGCATCTCTGTTCGGCACCATCTTCATAAAAACCAGTCAATCAAGGCACTGACTGGTATACTCATGATCATCCTCAGGATATCCAAAGATTCTCGAGTGCCACCTGGTCATGGGAATTTTAAAAATTTCATGGTATTTATCTAGCCACTTTTCAAGGGGGAAGTTGGAGGCACTGTGGGTTTCAATTTATTCTGGAACCATTAAATGGTGAGGAAGCTCATTTCAATGAAATCTCTGGAGAACCCTCACAGGAAGGTTCCCAAACAGTGGCCAAAATGTCACATGAATCCAGGCCTATTGAGGTCTACAATGTGATGTCCATGTGTGTTTTGACTCTCAATTATGGCTGCCAAGTTTTTCAGAATAAAATCATGTGATATCCTGGCTGAGATTCCAAGTGCTCTGGGAAAAGCCTCCCTGGGCCAAGATCTCAGTTTCCAAGGGTGACTCTCATGCGTGGCCTCATAAAATCCCAACACAATTTATGCCAGTACTTCTCTGAGGTCTGTTCCAGAACTCATTCTCTAAGGGGAATCACACCAGAGTTCAAGTCCAGGTGGACCCAGGCATCTGTTCCAACTGCCACACAAATGACCACAATTTAAACCAAAACACTCCCACATGGCCCTCATCTTCGTCCATACAGACACTCATCATAACCTCTGGCTGGAGTTTTCCATGAGGGGTGCAGCACAAGACAGTGTCCAAAATAACCTCCCTTGCCCCTCATTTGCATAAAGACATGTTGGCCTGGACACCCATCTTGGGAACCAGGAATGATCAAATAGGCCTGCTGTTAATACTGCTCTGCTTCTCCAATATGAGGCCTACTGACTGTCAGGTATAGATTCTTTTTTTTTTTTTTTTTTTTAGAAAGAGTGAGAGAGTGAAAAGACGGGGAGAGAGAGAGAATTTTAATACTTTTCTTTTTTAGTATTTGGCGA